>NW_025423276.1:243485-443532 GCF_020497125.1 Mauremys mutica
CCCTTCTCATTTGAAAGCAGGAAAATCCTGGGGCCAGCTCCCCAGCTGCTCAAGGGTGCAGGAAACTCCTCTGAGGGATTTAACTTTGCCCATGTCTACTGGGAACACTCACAATCCAAGGGGTTCCTAAAACCCAGAGCAGCTCACTGCATGTCCCAGAAAGGGAAGACTCGAGCCAGAGAGGATGGCCTCCTGGAACTGCTCCTTACTGAGAGAGAGAGAGGCCCAGAGACACCACAGGAGTGGGAAAGGCACAAGGCCTGACAGCTGAGGGGAGAAACACCTTTGTTTTTCCTTGCCCATATGTTTACATTCAATTTCTCAGATTAGAAGCTGATTTGGGCAGAGATTTTACTACAACCTAATCAAGGCTTTTAGGGTGCTACTGCAATACCAATCATTAATGAGAGTAGGTTTTGTAATCTGGACTGACCAGGATCTTGTGCACAGTGGACTGCTATGAAGCCACTTACAGTGTTATCATTATCACAGTGTGCTGTGCCAGTACCAGGCATCCCAAAATCACTAATCTAGCCCCTCCCCACCCCCATCATGAGATTCTTTTTAAAGCAATAAACTCTGGGAAGAGGCTGCAAGAGACCTCAGGTGAGAGTGGATCTGGTGGGATGAAGGAGGCAGGATGGAGTTGGAGGGGCGGGGCTGTAAGAGGAGGTGGGGCCTAGGACGGTGTCAGAACTTTAAGTGGGGGCCTAGGAAGAGTAGGGTGAAGGGGGCGTTGAAGTCTGGGAGGAAACCGGGTGGCACTGCAGGGACAGTACTGAGTGGTGTGCAGGGGGCATGGCAGTTGATTGGGCTGTGGGGGCCATACGGAAATGTGGGACAAATGGGCAAGAGCTGGGTGGGGCCTGATGGGAAGAAATGAAGCGGAGAGGAGGAGCCATGGTGTGATGACCCACAAGTGGCCAGCAGAACAGAGCTCCTCCTCTCTGCTGCACTTTCTGCCAGTTTTTCTCCTCTCCCCTTCACATCTCTGCTCACTTCCCCCCTCCTTCACCATCCCTGTTTGCCATCCAGGTGCCCCCCCCCCAAACACGCATACAGCCCTTTGTCCCTTGCTGTGTCTCCCAGCACGGTTGCTTATTCCACCTTGGCTCCCCGCAGTGCTGCTGCATTGTGACCGGGGGAAACCAAGAGTGATGGTGGGGGAGGATGTGGACAGGGAGTGAGGGGTGCATGGGGAGAGGGGGAATGTTTTGAGTGGAGAGGCTTGCTGGGGAAGAACGAGAGGCGAACAGATGGTACCTTGGGGGTCTAGGCAGCGCGCTTGTTGGCACTCGAAGGGCTCTTCATCTGCTGCTGCCATTGACTCCCGAGTGCATTGCGCTGGCAGTACTGGTGGGGAAACCACCTGTACATCACTAGCCTCTGCACAGAAGCACTTGGCTCCTCTGGCTCTGCGCAGGCATAGTGAGCCAGAAAGCAGAGGATGGGCTTCCCCTTTTCCTTCCCACTCTAAGATCTCCCTGCTCAGTGGTCAGATCCCTGCACCCCAGCTCACCCCTATAAATACTCCACACCCCTCATGCAACCCCAAAGCTTCCTTCACTGGCCTCTGCCCCCTCGCCCCACCTCTCCTGCCACCACATGAGCTATTCCAGAGCCTACCCCCATGTTCCCTGCCTTCCCACGGGCTGTGTGAGGAGGAGAGCTAGTGAGTTAGGGAGCGAGGCTAGCAGCAGCCCAGAAAACAGAAGCAGTTGAAAGAACTTGTCCCAGTGTTGACAGCGCTGCAGCATTTAAAGCGTAGACATATCTTGACTCAAAGAGGGAGGGAACAAAGAGATGCACCCACACATCACCAAAGCTCAGATGCTTCCAGAGTGCCAAAACTCAGTGTCCCCTATGCTGTCCCACATTCTGACAGCTCCAACTGGCCCCTCCTCCACTGTGGAAACCTCTAATTTCCCCCTCTGCCAACATCAGCTATACAATTAGGTTTTTGCCATACAAATATCTGCAGCACGTTGAAAATGAAGGGGCAGTGTAAATTCATTCAACACTACACACTGCACATTGTATTAGTCAGTCAGAAAACTCCATTTTTAGACTTACCAAAAGGTGCCATAGACGCTTGAGTTTGCAACACCAGAGAATCACAGAAACCAGGGACACTTGCAACATAATTTAGATCTAGTTGCTAGAGAGTACGTGGGCTTTTCACATGCAACTGCAATGTGGTTCTTTTCAAAACTAGAATAGGATTATTTAAGCAGTCGGCTGGGGCATTTTGAAGTTAACCCTTTGGAAACAATGGCTAGATGATATAAACACTCAATGACTTTCTCCTCTTATTCTGGTTTCTCTCTCTGGTTTCTCTCTCTCCCTTCTGATCTTGGCTTCCCTTTCACACTTTCATATTCACTACATGAGATTTGCACAGGCACTTTAACCACATACAAACTCTATCGTTCCTAAGTATTGGTGATATGTTTCTTAGAGACAGACATACCTCATCCTACCTTCAATCTTGTGTCCCCCATCATAATTCTTTCCTTCTGCTTCTATGCTCCATGACCACCTCACCCTCCAAACCCTTTGGTTGTCTCTGTTGTCAGAAGTGTTGTCAGTTGTGCTACCGGTGCGGTGCTCTGCCTCTCTCCAATGTTGATATCACTCGGCTGCGTGCGTGTGTTCCCTCTATGTGCTGCCCCAGCTCTGTGCAGATCGCTGACCCAGCAGACCCGACGAGAACCCCAATAACCCACAGAGTCCAGTAAGATGCAAAGCCACGTCGGCTAGGTTTATTGCGACCTCGGACACAATTGCAGTTTCCTGTAGGTTTCTTTAGCCTAATTCAGGGCATACTATGAGAAAGTGCCTCTTGGCAATGGACCCGGCTCAGTCAGTGGCGGGACTTTCCACTGCCCCCTCGGCCGGACAAAGACACCACCCCAGGGGTATATTCTTATACACTGGTACAAACAAGTTACACATCACACCTGACGTATTGAGGGGCCACCCCTCTTACGCAGCAAGGTTCAACCTTTCTACGTATGAAGGTACCGCCTTCTACCTTGTACATGTTGGTTCGATCAAAACAACTCTATCCATCATTTTACCCTTTTGCCCCTGTCATTGGGATGGGTCAGCCTGTTCTTGTATTATCTATGGAATGTTTCAGTATAATGTATTCTAGTGCTGTGTTTATACTTCGGTATGCTAGGTGAATATATGTTTATGCAGCATCAGCCGTTTTCCTGCCAGCTTCTGTGAACTGAGCCAGCCTCTGGCTCACAGCTTAACTTTGCTTTATGTTAGCAAAGTCTTGGACCATTACTTTAGTTCAGGCCTCAGGCCTCATACCGGGCCTTTATCAGGGCCTGCACTTACTACAGTCTCCATATCCTGTAGTGTTTTGTGCAACTTCAAGGCTCTACACTCTTTTCTCCAGTTCTTCGCCCCATAGGTGCATTCAATATTTGTTGTGACAACCCAAAGTTCCTGTGAACCTCCCTTCCTGGCTTCCTAGAGGAAAACATACCATTTTAATCACTCCCTAGTTTATCTTTCCATAAACTAATCTTTCTTCTCTGATGAGTGCACTTTCCATGACAGTGCTTACCATTCAGTGTCAGTGGCACGTCCAGTTTCCTGGTCTAAAATAAACCACGTTGCACACCACATTACTGGATTCTCAGCCTGTGGTCCATGGACCATTGGTATTATATGGAGAGTTGGTTGGTCACATGGTGCTGGCCTTTCCTAGTCTCTAGCTATTAGATCAAATTAGAAACAGCTAAACAGCCAGCCAAATACATTCTTAATATTATACTTCCACATTACACAGGGATGTCAGGCAGTTATGAATGGGAAGTGGAAGGGGTCCACATGCCAGTGAATGGGAAAGGAGGTGTGCATGAGGCACTCTCCGTCAAGTTGTGGTCCACACAAAAACCTCAGTTGAGGACCCCTGACTCATAGGGTGTCACTAATGTAATATATGGTACCCAGCAGTTCCCAGGATCTGTTAGGAAAATCTTCTCTTATTTAGCATGCAGGAGTGCCTGTGACGGAGCGATTCTGGCGGGAACCCAACTGAGAGTGCCAAATCAGGACCAATTGCTTAAACTGGGCCAGTCACAGCCCTAGGCTGGGGTTTTTCCGCCTCTAAGGCAAACCAAACCAGCCAGACAAAAAGGACTTTGGTCTCACCCCACTGGCTAACCACAAGCCACACGAGCAATTTCCTTAGACACTCCAGTCTCCCAGCATCACCACCAGTGCACTCGTACCTGGGGATGAATGGTTATGAAAACCAACACCCCAATAAAAGAAAACGGTTCCCTCGATCCCAAAGGACCAAGCCCCAGACCCAGGTCAATATACACATCAGATCTTACCCACAAATCACGCTGTTGCCAATCCTTTAGAATCTAAAATCTAAAGGTTTATTCATAAAGGGAAAAAGGTAGAGATGAGAAGTAGAATTGGTTAAATGGAATCAATTACATACAGTAATGGCAAAGTTCTTAGTTCAGGCTTGCAGCAGTGATGGAGTAAACTGCAGGTTCAAATTGAGTCTCTGGAATACACCCCCGCTGGGATGGGTCATTCAGTCCCTTGTGTAGAGCTTCAGTTTGTAGCAAAGTCCCTCCAGAGGTCAGAAGCAGGATTGAAGACAAGATGGAGATGCAGCATCAGCCTTATATAGGCTTTTCCAGGTGTAAGAATCTCTTTGTTCTCACTGTGGAAAATCCCAGCAAAATGGAGTCTGCAGTCACATGGACAAGTCTCTGCATACCTTGCTGAGTCACAAGGCGTGTCTGCCTTCTCTCCATGGGTCAATTGTGTAGCTGATGGTCCTTAATGGGCCATCAAACAGGCTAACAGAGCTAACACCAGCTCGTCTGGGATGCTTCCCCCAGAAGCACAGCATCAACTTGAAATACAGACAGCACAGAGCCAACATTTATAACTTCAACTAAAAATGATACAGACATACAGACAGCATAATTATAACCAGCAACCCATAATCTGGTCTTAGACACCTTAGATGACCCCCTTTATTTAAGATTTGGTGCCACTACAGGACCTTGGTTGCAACCCATGTTCTATATGGTCCCAATTTATATCAATAACGTCACAGTGCCCTAGCACAAATCACTACCAAAGCTAGTAGATGTCATTGTCCTTTGTTAATGTTCGTAAACTCTCCGAAGATATAAGGCACTTTCTAAATGCTAAGTGCTGTTATGTTATTGCCGGCAGACACACAAACCACTGACATTGGAGCCTTCCAGGGGGTTTCTCTACGGCCGGAATTCGTAGTAGATTGAATGGTAAGAATAAAGCTTTTAGTATGAAATAAGAAAATAAAGAAATAAAGAAACAGATCAACAGAGCCAGACATGTACCCAGAAGCCTCCTACTGCAAGACAAACCCAAGAAAGAAACCAACAGGACTCCACTGGCCATCACATACAGTCCCCAGCTAAAACCCCTCCAACGCATCATCAGGGATCTACAACCCATCCTGGACAATGATCCCACAGTTTCACAGGCCTTGGGTGGCAGGTCAGTCCTCGCCCACAGACAACCTGCCAACCTGAAGCATATTCTCACCAGTAACTGCACACCACACCATAGTAACTCTAGCTCAGGAACCAATCCATGCAACAAACCTCGATGCCAACTCTGTCCACATATCTACACCAGCAACACCATCACAGGACCTAACCAGATCAGCCACACCATCACCGGTTCATTCAGCTGCACATCCACCAATGTAATATACACCATCATATGCCAGCAATGCCCCTCTGCTATGTACATCGGCCAAACTGGACAGTCTCTAAGGAAAAGGATAAATGGACACAAATCAGACATTAGGAATGGCAATATACAAAAACCTGTAGGAGAACACTTCAACCTCCCTGGCCACACAATAGCAGATCTTAAGGTGGCCATCCTGCAGCAAAAAAACGTTAGAACCAGACTTCAAAGAGAAACTGCTGAGCTCCAGTTCATCTGCAAATTTGACCCCATCAGCTCAGGACTAAACAAAGACTGTGAATGGCTTGTCACTCCTTCCTTGGTTTTCACACCTCAACTGCTAGAACAGGGCCTCATCCTCCCTGATTGATCTAACCTCGTTATCTCTAGCTTGCTTCTTGCTTGCTTATATTTACCTGCCCCTGGAAATTTCCACTACTTGCATCCGAAGAAGTGGGTATTCACCCACGAAAGCTCATGCTGCAAAAACGTCTGTTAGTCTATAAGGTGCCACAGGATTCTTTGCTGCTTTTATGAAATAAGACTTATGTGTCTCTCACATCAGTAACGCCTCCCCTTTCTGAATCCTTTCTATAAGAACTGACAGAATAGGCACTCCGCTACCTTTCCCTCACAGTAACTTCCTGATAATCAGGGATTATAATGTACTTATTTGCCCTGCAACAGTGAGCCATCACTCAGAGTTTAGGGCCTGATTTTCCATTGGTCTATGCCTTGTGTAGTTATTTACACTAGTGAAAAGCAGGTGTAAACCTCAACCACTCAGATCTGGTGGCATCTTAACTCCCCTTGTACGGGTGTAAATGACTGCACAAGGCAGAGAGCAATGGCAAATCAGGCACTTACAGGAAGCTGACTGAGGCATCACTATGTCATGTAGTGAAGAATCACGAGCACAGGACAGGGTTCTCCTAGCTCCCCTACCTTCGTTATAAGCAACACGGACAACATTTTCCTGTGGTGGTTTATACCATTTACACCTAAATCCACATTTACGCAGCTAAACAGAAGTGGCTTCTTCAACTCTGTAAAACAGACCACTTATTTTCGTGCCTGACTGAAGAGCCTTGCATTTGAAAATGTTGTTATACAGGGCTGCAGTTTCATTGCAGTGTGTCGGAACCTGCAGTGGTGCCCTGAATTCAAATTCAAGAACCTAGTGGCAGAAACTCCAACACTTCAAAAAGATCTCACAAAACTAAGTGATTGGGCAACAAAATGGCAAATGAAATTTAATGTGGATAAATGTAAAGTAATGCACATTGGAAAAAATAACTCCAACAATACATACAATATGATGGGGGCTAATTTAGCTACGACGAGTCAGGAAAAAGATCTTGGAGTAATCGTGGATAGTTCTCTGAAGGTGTCCAATCAGTGAGCAGAGGCGGTCAAAAAGCAAACAGGATGTTAGGAATCATTAAAAAGGGGATAGAGAATAAGACTGAGAATATATTATTGCCCTTATATAAATCCATGGTACGCCCACATCTCGAATACTGTGTACAGATGTGGTCTCCTCACCTCAAAAAGATATTCTAGCACTAGAGAAGGTTCAGAAAAGGGCAACTAAAATGATTAGGGGTTTGGAGAGGATCCCATATGAGGAGAGATTAAAGAGGCTAGGACTCTTCAGCTTGGAAAAGAGAAGATTAATGGGGGATATGATAGAGGTCTATAAAATCATGAGTGATGTTGAGAAAGTGGATAAGGAAAAGTTGTTTACTTATTCCCATAATACAAGAACTAGGGGTCACCAAATGAAATTAATAGGCAGCAGGTTTAAAACAAATAAAAGGAAGTTCTTCTTCACGCAGCGCACAGTCAACTTGTGGAACTCCTTACCTGAGGAAGTTGTGAAGGCTAGGACTATAACAATGTTTAAAAGGGAATTTATGGTGGCTAAGTTCCCGTTCCCCCTGCTTCTCTGGCCTCACTCGGCTGCTTACTCTTTCTACCCTTTCTCTTCAAATGAACCTCACTCCTGCTCAGACAGGCTTTGCAAAGGAGTTTTTTAGGCCACAACTGGAAGAGGGGCCCACACAGAACATATTCAAAAATCACCACTCCAACTGGTAGTATCAAGAAGGAGCCGCAGGATAGACTAGGCATGCACAGTAACGTTCTTCCGCCTGGTGACGGTACATTGTTAGTGTGGTGTAAGGCTTGCACGGCCACTGCCCTGCAGTTTTGTTCTGCAAATAAATAGAAGTCATCAGCACTCTCGCCATAGGCACTTACAGGGGCATGGAAAAAGAGTAAGAAAGACGGAAATGCCAGCAAGCAGGCTTTTAGAGGTTTTTTTTTTCCAGAGCGATTGGCAATACCACCCACCAAGCAGATAAAATTAAACCTGCTCCAGGTGTGGGCGTCCTGTTGATTTATACAGAGGCAACAGGATATTTTCTGTCTTGTTATTGATCCCTTTCTTAACGCTTCCAACCACTGTTCGCTGCTCTGGCTGCCACTGCCCATTGAGTGGATGATTTCAGAGAACTCTCCACAGTGACCCCAACCTTGGCTACGCTGGCGCTTTCCAGCGCTGCAACTTTCTCGCTCAGGGGATGAAAACACCCCACTGTGACCCCCCTGAGCGGAGCGAGTTACAGCGCTGGAAAGCGCCACTGTAGACAGGGCCCCAGCGCTGGGAGCTGACCCCTCGGCCGGGACCGGGAGACGTGGGGGCCGGGCTGGGTCTGAACTGCTCCCCTCTCCCCAGGCCGGACGGATGAGGAGGAGGAGGAGGAGGAGGAGGAAGGGGCCATGCAGCCCAAGCTGGGGGAGCTCTCGACCTCCGAGGTCACCAAAGACTCCGTCCACCTCTCCTGGACCGTCCAGGCCGGGGCCTTCGACTCCTTCCTCCTGCAGTACCGGGACGCGGAGGGGAAACGCCAGGCGCTGCCCGTGGACGGGGGATCCCGCACGCTCGTCATCTCCGACCTGCTCCCCTCCCGCAAGTACAAGTTCAACTTCTACGGCATCTCCGGCCACAAGCGCCTCGGCCCCATCTCCACCAATGCCGTCACAGGTCAGTGCCGGGGGTGGGGGGCAGCCAGGGCTCCTCGACAGCCTGGGGCGCCCGGCTGGATTCTACCAGCTCCCTTCCTGCCTCAGCTCTTCCCTCCGCAGCTGGACTCCTGGGTTCTCTCCCAGCTCTGGGAGGGGAGTGGGGGTAGTGGGTTAGAGCAGGGGGGGGCTGGGAGCCAGGACTCCTGGGTTCTCTCCCAGCTCTGCCTCTGACCTTCCAGGTGACCATGCAGGAAGCCCCATACCTGCCCCTTGACTCAGTTTCCCCACCTGTAACATGGGGCTAACGATCCCATTGCGCTACTGACGAGCTGTGGGGACAGACCCTTCTCTGCTGGGCCTCACCCCTGTGCCCCCTGCTCCTGACCCCCCATTCCTGTCCTCCCTCCGTCCTGCTCTTGCGGGAGCCTGAGCCCCCTCCTGCCCCCGCAGCCTTCCCGGAAGCCTCCAGTGTGACGCCCCCCCGGCTGGAGCAGCTGCTCGTCTCCGAGGTGACCCCGACCTCCCTGCGGCTGCGCTGGGACACGCCCGAGGGCGACTTCGACACCTTCCACGTCCGGTTCTGGGCTGGGGGCCCGCCCAGGAGGTGCCGGTGCCGGGGGCCCAGCGCTTGGCCGTGCTGCGGGGGCTGCGGCCCGGCACCGAATACGGCCTGGCCGTGTAGGGCCTGCGGCAGGGCGAGGAGACGGCCAATGTCCACGGGGCCGCGGGGACCAGCAGCCTCGGTACGGCCCCCCTGGGCTGGGTGGGGTGGGGCGGGGCATAGAGCCCGGCTGCCCCCTCGTCCCAGCACCCCCTGCTGCCCCCAGCCTGTCCCCGCAGCCCAGCGCCCCCTGCTGCCCCCAGCCTGTCCCCGCAGCCCAGCCCCCCCTGCTGCCCCTCGTCCCAGCGCCTCCTGCTGCCCCCAGCCTGTCCCCGCAGCCCAGCACCCCCTGCTGCCCCTCGTCCCAGCGCCTCCTGCTGCCCCCAGCCTGTCCCCGCAGCCCAGCCCCCCCCGCTGCCCCTCGTCCCAGCGCCTCCTGCTGCCCCCAGCCTGTCCCCGCAGCCCAGCGCCCCCTGCTGCCCCTCGTCCCAGCGCCTCCTGCTGCCTCCAGCCTGTCCCCGCAGCCCAGCGCCCCCTGCTGCCCCTCGTCCCAGCGCCTCCTGCTGACCCCATCCTGTACCCGCACCCCAGCGCCCCCTGCTGCCCCTTGTCCCAGCGCCCCCTGCTGCCCCCAGCCGTTCCCCCCAGCCCAGCGCCCCTGCTGCCCCTCGTCCCAGCGCCGCCTGCTGTCCCCAGCCTGTCCCCGCAGCCCAGCGCCCCCTGCTGCCCCTTGTCCCAGTGCCCCCTGCTGCCCCCAGCCTGTCCCTGCAGCCCAGCGCCCCCTGCTGCCCCTCGTCCCAGCGCCCCCTGCTGCCCCCAGCCTGTCCCCGCAGCCCAGCGCCCCCTGCTGCCCCCATCCTGTCCCTGCAGCCCCGCGCTCCCTGCTGCCCCTCGTCCCAGCGACGGAACAGTCTTGGGGGGTTCTCTTTCCTCTCCTGGTTGTCCGTTAGGTGAGACTCGAGAGAAGACCCAGAGACAGGGAAATAATATATGGTAGGTGTTAAGTGAAAGGGATTAAGGGTACAGTTCAGGTTAAAGAATAATGACGGATTGGGGTTAGCGGATAAATATATCTTTATGGTTCTGGAGAGGGCTCGGGATCCTAATTCAAATTAGAACAGGGAGTAGAGCTGGAGATAGAGAACGGTGCTAGCATTAGGGGTACGATTAGAAAAAAATGTGGGGTTAGGTTATGGTTATGGTTAAGATTAGGGGAAGGGTATAATCAAAATAAAAGGATGGTTTTGGATAGCAGAGTTAAAGTGATTCTTATCTTGATAGGAGGAAAGTCAGCAATGTGGAATCAAAACAAGTAGAACTCGAATGCAATTAGGACTAGATTTGTAACGTAATTTAATTGCCAATCTCGCACTGAAACGAATGGGGAGGTAGGAGCTTCAACGCCTTTACAAACCCTCTGGCCCATTCAAACTAAGTTAGAAACAACCTCGCCCATGTTCCCATGTCACCCACCACCTCCCCCAGCTATACAGGATGTTCCCTGGTACCCACAGGGACACACCAGTAGGAATTCTCTCCAGGTTGATGACGTTGGGGTGAACGGAGGCCATTTTTTTACACTTTCTATGAGTCAACCCCGGTAACTCAGGGGTTTAGGAAGACACTTCCCCTCTGAGCGGCATATTCCACCATATCCCACTAGGGGGCAGCCTGGCACCATCCCCTGAAGCGTCTGTCACTGGCCGCGGCCAAAGACAGCTGGGCTCCGGTCCGCTCCGCCCCTGCAATTCCAGTGTCTCCTTTCGTGCTGGGAGGGGAAATACCCAGCGAGCCGGGGGAGGGGGAGATGGGCTCCCACCCTGACCCTGCTTTATAGCCCGGGGCGCTGTGGCTCCCTCCCGTGCCGGGTTTCACTGCACGAGGGAAGCCTTTGGGGCCAGCTCCGAACCCCCTGGCAGTGAAGGCAGCAATGGTCTCTGGGTGAGGCCCTCGGAGCGCCGCCTTCTCTCACCCACACTCCCCGGGGGCACGTGCAGAGAGCTGGATTCTGCCTCTCGCCGTGTCAGATGCAGGCACGTCTCCATCCAACCAGAGCCCGTCCAGCTCCCTTCATCTCCATCCCCCTGATTGAAACCCGCATGCAAACCCTGCCCCGGGGGGTTCCTGGTGAAATACAATCCCCGGGTTTTAGGAGCCTCAGTCTCTCCCCAGACACAGAACTGCCCGGTCCTGCCCGCTGGCGAGTTTCCCAGGAGCGGCGAAGCCCGGAGAGATCCTCACGCTGACCTGAGCTGTCTTGGGTTCTCCATCACTGACCGCAGTTACGGCTGGCGCTGGCACCGGCAGCCCCCCGGGGCAGGGCTGGAGGGGATGCGATATGTGTATGAGCCCCCTATGTTAGTGTATAGCAACGGGAGGACAAGCTCTGCCCCGTCTCTCCCGGGCCGAGTCGCCATCTCTGCGGAGTCCTCCAAAAACCAGGTCTCCCTGCAGCTCTGCTCCCTGACAGCCGCAGATACCGCCTCGTGTTACGGCGCCCGGAGACACACACAGTGACACAGAGCACAGCGGGGACTGGTAGAAAAGGAGATGTGGTTTCCATGCAGACATGCAGGGCATTTAATGCCTCACAACTCCCATTAGTATTCTCCCTTGTTCACCAGGGACCCATCACACCTCTCTGGAGTGCCTTCTGTCTGTGACAGTCAGTAGAGTTTCCCCTGACTGTTAGTTAAGCAGCTTATAATGGCTGGCAACCATTAGGGGGAATTGGACACCTCAGAGACACAGTAGCCTGAACTTTTGCACTGTCTTCCCTTATGGGTCTAGAGGCAGTTGAAGCTAGTCCTGAACTAGTTTTTGCTGAGCAGATTGCAGGAGTGCAGGGTTTGCTAACCACCAATCAAATGCTAACACGACCAAAGCCTGTGTGTGAGTGTGTATAAAAATTCTTGGTTTTTGTATGAAATTAGAGTTTTTGTATCTTGGTACAAGGCTGCCCTTTCTTCTGCAGAATAAAGCAACCTTTCCTTATCCCTGTCTGGCTGCCATTGGCTCTCAGCTAGGCGGACCCGACATTTCGGTAACATGTCTGTCTGTCTGTCTGTCTTTCTATCCACATACACCCCATCATCCATCTAATCTATCTAGCTATCCCCGTACACCCCCTCTCTATCAGTGTCACTCAGGGCACGGACGTGTATCACACTCATCTCTACAGGGCCACCCAGAGGATTCCGGGGGCCTGGGGTCTTTGGTGGCAGGGGGCCCTTCCGTTCCGGGACCCGCCGCTGAAGTGCCCTGAAGACCCGTGGTGGGGGCCCCCGCCTCTGAATTATCGCCGAAGCGGGATCCACCGCGGAAGTGCAGCCAGGTCTTCGGCGGTAATTCGGTGGTGGCCCCGCTGTGGGTCCTAGGGGCACTTCCGCGGCGGGTCCCGGAACGGAAGGGCCCCCTGTTGCCGAATTACCGCCGAAGACCTGGCTGAACTTCGGTGGCGGGTCCTGCTTCGGCAGTAATTCACCGGCAGGCGGGGCTAAAGGACGCTGGGCTGGCGAAGGCCGGGAGCTGAAGAAGCTCCGGTGGCCAGCTGGAAAGCTGGCGAGAGCGGCCAGCTGGAAAGGCAATATGCAGTGTAAGAGACCAGGGACATCTGTGAATATATTTGTAAGTATGTAGATTAAGGGGTCATGGAGAACATGGAGCACAGATCCCCATGGCACCTTTTGAAAACTCACCCTTATATTTCCAAGGACAAGAAAGTGAGTTTCTGGAGAGTTTTGGCCTCCTCTTTTCCATAGCAACACTTTGGTAAGAGGGTTTGCGTGACTCTGAAGGGGCTCAGAGATGTTTAAGTGCAGAGTTAAAGATGGCTGATTGGGGGCAGGGAGTCAGGGGTGTATGTGAGGAATCACTTGGAGAAATAACCTCAAACCAGCCCCACAATCACTACTCCAACCTCTGAACTGACACATGAGGTTTCAGGCTCACCTGAGTCTCTATGAAGATTTTAGCCTGTATTTATAATTCCGCTTGGGCTAGATGGACCTTTGGTATGACCCGTATGGCCATTCTTATGTTCTTATGAAGCATTTGTTCACACAATTTGCACAGGCAGCCTCTGGAATTCATTGCCAGGGGATGCTGTGAAGGCCAAAACTCTAAAGGAAGTTAAAAAAAGAAATGGATAAGTTCATGGAGGACTGGTCTATCAATGGCTATTAGCCAAGGTGAGCAGGGATGCGACCCCATGCTCTGGGTGCTCTTAAAACTTTGACTGCTAGAAACTGGGACTGGACAAAGGGGGATGGATCACTCAGTGGTTGCCTGCTCTGTTCATTCCCTTTGAAGCACCTGGCACTGGTCACTGTCCGCAGACAGGACACTGGGCTAGATGGACCTTTGGTCTGACCCAATGTGGCTGTTCTTATGTTCTCATGGGGAGAACCTCGCACTGATCTGTGATGTGTCTGATTCCTCCAGGTCTACAGTCCTTAGTGGGTGTTTCCATTGGCCAGGGATCCAGCAGGGCAGGAGTGGGTGGGACAGGCTGCCAAAAACAGACACCCACAACTCTAGAGGATAGAGTTAGGGCTAGGGCTAGGGCTAGAAATACATGCAGGGTTAGGGTTTGGGGAAGGGTATAATGAAAACATAAAATGATGGTTTTGGACAGCTGAAGTAAACTAATTCTTTACCTTGATAGGAAGAAAATCGACAATATAGATCAAAATAACTGGAACTGCAATGCACTTAGGACCAGATTTGTAATATTATTTAATTATCTAACTCCCAAAAAAAGGGGGCAGACGATTCTATGCAGTGCAATGAGACCAGTTTTAGGTGGAGTATTGGATCCTGGCTGTGACACACGCATTCACATGGACACAAACTCATGCACAGCGATCCCCCTGCGCACGCACAGAGCGAGAGAAAGAGAGGCAGTGAATCGAATATGAACACCAGATACCCAAAATAAAAATCTTCTCTCTCTCTCTCTGTCTTTCTGACACACACACACACACACACACTCCCTTGTACACTCACCCAAAGTGAATCGAATATGAACACAATACATAAAAAGTTGTATTAAACAAAACAGACTCCGTGATTTCTTTCTACCGGGTGCCCTATCCAGAGCAACGACTGTTTAATGTCCCACAATACACTGCCCCAAAGTTCTATTGTGATACACAAATTCAGTGAAAATGTCAGTCGGCATAATCCGACATAGCGCAGGAATTATGTGAAACAGAAATAAATTAATGTAACAGCACAGCAGACATGGAAAGATGAACAGTTTAGTGACCTCTCCAGCCCAGCCCAGACGTGCTGCAGACGTGTTTCTGTTGACTCCACCAGACAATCCTCCTTACCTAGGCGGCTCCCTGTCACCTTATATTCGCTGGGTGCAACCCGCATGCAAATCCCTCCCCGGGGGCTGCTGTTTAAATACAAACCCCTGGTTCTAGGAGCTTCAGTCTCTCCCCAGACACAGAACTGCCCAGTCCAGCCCGCTGGAGAATTTCCCCCATTGCATGAAAACAAGAATGAAATCTCTGTGGCTTTTTCTTTCCCTGGTCTCCGTCCCCACCTGTAAGTGTCTATGGGGCAGCGGGGGAATTAGGGGCAGAACCATAGATTTGTTCGGTGCTAATACTTTCCTCACTTTGTTTTCTTTCCCCAGGTGTCCTCTCTCAGGTGCAGCTAGTCCAGTCGGGCCTGGGAACGGTGAAGCCCGGAGAGACCCTTACCCTGAGCTGCGCTGTCTCCGGGGTCTCCATCACTGACAGCAGCTACAGCTGGCACTGGATCCGGCAGCCCCCCCGCGTCAGGGCTGGAGTGGATCATGGGGTACGTGTACCCGTATAGTAGCGGGAGCACAGGCTACGCCCCGTCTCTCCAGGGCCGAATCACCATCTCTGGAGACACCGCCAAGAACCAGTTCTCCCTGCAGCTCTGCTCGCTGACAGCTGCAGACACCGGCACCTATTACTGCGCCAGGGGTTACACAGTGACTCAGAGCAGAGCAGGGACTGGCACAAAAAGGGGAAGCTGGTTCTAAGCAGCTGAGTGAGGCCAGAGAAGCAGGGGGAACGGGGCCCCTCAGACATAAAGACACACACACAGTAGACCGAATATGAACAACCTGCACACTAATAGAGAGCTTTTAAATGCCTCCAGCTGCCACCAAGTTTCTCTGGACACAATTTACCTTTCCGCTGCTACAGGAAGCTTTGCAAAGCTACTGAGAAATGTGTCATTTGTTACATTACATGTATTATAGTAACAGTCAGAGAAAGATTCATGGCAACACAGTTACACAGAAATAACTCAGGACTCGTGTTTCTGTCTGTCTGCCTGTGTGTGTGAGAGAGTCTCATTCTGTCCAGCAGAGGGCAGCGGGTTTCCTCTCACACCCTCCACCCCCAATGCGGTTCTTCAATAGGAAGCGCCTAAAGATGCTGCATTTCCCCCGTGTGGCCACGCACCAGTTCCCCCCACAGCTCCGCTCCCACGTGTTGCTCTGCCAGGGACAGAGAGTGGAGGGGGTGTGGGGAGGCTGATACAATCAGTCCTGTTCACATTCGCAGCTCATGAAATACAGCGTGATCAGCCCCCTGTGTTCATAGCCCTTATCCCGGACTGCAGAGCAGGGCTGCAGCCAGGATTTCAGGCAGAGATGGCGGGTGCCCAGTTTACAGGGGTTGTCGAAAAACGGCACAAAACATAGACAGAAGCCCATGGAGCGATGGGAGAGAAAAAACTCTGAGCCCGCGCCCATGATGCACTGCCATCCATTCCCCATTCCCACAGTTCCCAGCAGCAGCAGCAGCAGGGGGTGAGTTGCACAGTGGGATAGTTACCCATGATGCACTGCCATCCATTCCCCATTCCCACAGTTCCCAGCAGCAGCAGCAGCAGGGGGTGAGTTGCACAGTGGGATAGTTACCCATGATGCACTGCCATCCATTCCCCATTCCCACAGTTCCCAGCAGCAGCAGCAGCAGGCGGTGAGTTGCACAGTGGGATAGTTACCCATGATGCACTGCGATCCATTCCCCATTCCCACAGTTCCCAGCAGCAGCAGCAGGGGGTGAGTTGCACAGTGGGATAGTTACCCATGATGCACTGCGATCCATTCCCCATTCCCACAGTTCCCAGCAGCAGCAGCAGCAGGGGGTGAGTTACACAGTGGGATAGTTACCCATGGTGCACTGCTCTCTCTGTCAGTGCTAGAGAACCAACACCATACAACATAAACACTAACCCAGGAACCTATCCTTGCAACAAAGCCCGTTGCCACTCTGTCCACATCTCTATTCAAGTGACACCATCATAGGACCTAATCACATCAGCCACGTCATCAGGGGCTCGTTCACCTGCACATCTGCCAACATGATATATGCCAGGCCTGCACAACTCATAGAGTGGCAAGGTGGTTGAGTCATTTTCTAGGAATTTTGCTATCTCCTCTTTCAAAGCAACGAAACGCTGGAGCACTCTTCCTCAACTCAAGCACCTCACTTCTGTATGGTAGATTAAGTCGCTGCACTCGGCATCTTCCCCTTCAAGAAAGGCTCGAAATGTCCTATGTTTTAGTCCTCTAGAATGGATGTAGTTTACAATGGAAACTACCACTGACATTACATGCTCAAATTTTAAGACTTTGCTACACAAAACCTGCTGATGTATAATGCAGTGATGTTTGGTTATTTGTCTCCCAATAAATTCTTCAAGAAGACTAACGGCTCCAACATTTTTTCCGCACATAGCTGGAGCACCATCAGTACAAATGGCCAGCAAGTTTGTGAAATCTCACTGGAGATTTCTTTTCCAGTTGTGCGACCTGTCATGGAGCACATGCCAACAAGTTCTTCTGTAATTTCAAAGTTTTTATCAATACCTCTAATAAAAAAAAGAAGTTGGGCAGTGTCTTTTAAATCGGTGCTTTCATCCATAGCTAGGGAGTAAAAGCAGAATTCAGTGGCTCTCTGCTTTAACTGATCACTTAGATTGGTAGGGTTCTCCCCACGGCATGGATGGGGAAAGGAGCTGAGCTTGGATTTCCAGAGTCCTAGACCCCCACCACTGAGCAGTTCCTCTGCCTCCCCTCCCGCCGTGCTGACGATGATCCCTATGATACCCACCCATGGAAAATCCTTCCATGGAGGGCTAGACATGCAATTCTCAGCATCTCTGCGCAGCATGTCATGTTCCCAGCTCCCAAGGACTGAGAGTGGACAGTCCCTGCTCCCCTGGCCACGCCTCAATCCCACATTCTAGCTACTGCCAGACCCTCCTCTCAGCACAGAGTGGTGACAGCATCTCTCCGGGCCCTCCTACACCTTCTGCTCCATTCCCTGCTTGCCTGGGAGCTGCTAAAATAACTGGCTTGTTTCCTCTGGAACTGCATCCTGCCAGCTGCCTTGGGAACAGGGGCAAGTTCTTGGAATGAGGGGCAAGTTCAAAATGAACGCTAGGGGCAGGGAATCCCCGAGGGTCAGGGCTGAGATCACCAGGGCTCGGACCAGCCTTAGGAAATTCCTGACCGGACAAGGCAGAGAGCGGGCCCATTTCAGAGAGGCACGCTGACCATGCAGCGTAACATACAACAGCCAGCCCCACTCTCTAGCGTGCTTTGGCTGGGCTTCTGGAAGGGCCCTGTCAATGGGCGTCTGGCACTAACGCCCTTCAACCCCCAGCTTGTGCACAAATCCAAATCCTGCTGGAGCCAGATCAAACACCTGCTTTGCTGGGGCACATGGAGACGTAGTTCTCAGCTACAAGCAGGCAGAGCTGGAGAGAGGAAAAAACTAACCCTTCCAGGAAAGCTAGCGGCAAGCCTGGGAACGCAGCAAGGAGGGGACACCAGTGGGGCACACCTGGAGAAGCCTAGAAATGGAGAGGCAAAGGGACTCTGAACTCCTCTGCTGGTCTCCTCTGTCAGGCAGCCTGGTATCCTCACCCCAGCCATCTTCCCCACTGAGGCCTGGGCCACACACAAACCTTCCCGACTCCTGCCTAAGTAACCCAGCCCCACAGTCACAGCTGTAAATGTGCTTACCCCACACCGGCTGGCTCCACATGGAAGCAGAACAGCTGTACCTGAACAAGGCACTTTCTCCCAATACAACAGTGTCACCCTAATACCAGCCTTAGTGTGAGTATCAGCCCAAATCTCAGGCAGAGTAGGCCCAGCAGAGATGCCCCCAGAGCACAGCAGACTCGCCTGCCATGTGGCTCCTGTTCCCTGGATAGCCTGCCTAGCCCTTTGAGCCTCCTCTGCTGATGCTGCCTCTGGGAATGTGCTGCATCGCCTCATCCTTTGCCTCCAGTCACAGCCCAGACCCCTCCCCCCGCAGTCTAATTCAAAACCCACGGCATGGCCACCTCTCAGACGCACTCACTAACCTGCCCCCCTCTCCTTAGTCCACTGCATGCAACAGAGCACTGGCTACCCCAGGGCACCGACTGACCCACCACACCACATGTCGCATGTGACATGAGTGTAATATCTCATTGAAAGGTGACAGGACCAGAAAGAGTTAATTAACTCACAGATGGACCTGACCCATGGGAGAACTTTAGAGACTTGTTAGGAAGATCTGTAAATGAATAGAGCTTTGAAATGCAAGTCTGCATTGTTAGAGGTAGAAGGGTAGATGTTTGCCCAGGTCTTGTGATGTAACAAACAAGTCTTGTCTATCCCTATGGTTTGATTCAAAGATCAAAAAAGGAATTTTAACATTTAGGAAGATACTTGAGTGAAATAGTATTATTGTCTATGTGTCTCTTTGAAGGTTGTAGTAACCTGTATCTGAACTGTTTAATGGATAAATTCCCCTGGGCTACTTGCCAGGATGTTTGCGAGAAGGAGTTAAGCCTATTGTTTTCTCAGGCCAAAAGGCTGCTGGACACGATCCTACTTCATCTCCGATCTGCTTTGGATTTCAAGAAGGGGAAACCTTAAGCCATAAGGATTGAGATCCCCAGTCACTGACTGGAGTCACCCTGAATATGGACATTGGACTATAACCTATGGACTATTGCTAAAAGGACTTTTGGCAACTGCAAGCTCACCTCTACTATGTATCTGAACCTCAAGAATTGAATTCAAGTCTGTCTGTGTATTGATCTTTTAACCAACTCTCTCTCTCTTTAATACATTTTAGCTTAGTTAATAAGAATTGGCTATAGCATGTATTTTGGGTAAGATCTAAGTTATAATTGGACCTGGGTGTGTGGCTGACCCTTTGAGGTTGGAAGAACCTTTTCTTTTATATGATGAGATAAGATTTTCAGTAATCATCATCATATTGAGGTGTGCGTCTGGACGGAGGCCTGAGGCTGGGCACTTTAAGGGAACTGCGGTGTTTGAACTTCTGAGTAACCAGTGAGGTACTGTAGAAGCTGTTCTGTGCTGGCTTGGTAAATCTAAGTATTGGAATAACCACCAGCTTCTGGGGTTTGTCTGCCCCATTTTGTTTGCAGTTCACCCTAATTGGGTGACCTCAGCTGGCTCCCATGGGCAGCACCGTCAAACCGCACCAAACACAGCTCAGTGTGGAGGGGCCAAAAGGGCTTGTCAGATCACCTAGCCGGACCCCTGTAGATCTCTAGCCAGCTCCCCTGGACCAAGCCCAGTGGCTTGTGTTCAACTAAGGCAGATCTGCGGGGCCCCAAGGCGTGCCTGTGTGAGAAATGCTGCAAGGTGGCCAGCGCTGACCAGGCATGTTTCATCATTACTCTCAAACTGTTGAATATGACTTGAAAGGCTCAGCCCTGGCCCTCGGCTCTTAGCAGGGTCTGCGTGGGGGGAGGCACAGGGCAGAGGACAGGCTGTTTGCTTTGTCTTATCTTGGCTGTCCACAGTGCCTGCCGAGCATTTGGGATTTCGCTTCCAAAACAAAATCAGATCTGGGAAATTTAGGACATGATTTTAACCAACAGATGCCTAAACCTCAGCCCCTCCAGAGTTCGGCACCAAAGCTGGGAGCTTCACAAGACTTTTAGTGGGACTCCTGCTCCTAAATCCCTAAGGACAATCTAACTCCTCAATACCAGGGCTGATTTTAGCCAGCCTCTCTGGATTACAGTCTATCATCTGCCTTGCAGGCGTACCTGGGAGGCCCTTCAGAACCCAGGCTAATGGAGCAGATTGGTGCTCTGCACTCTTGAAAATCAGCTGTTATTCAGGGCCCAGGTCCTCACAGATATTTTGGTACTTAACTCCTACTGATGTCAATGGGAATTAGGGGCCTAAGTACCTCTGAGGATTTGGGCCCAGGCACCTTGATAGGATTTGGGGGACTAAATTGTGGATTGCCCTTTTGAAAATCTTGGCCTGAGATGACAACTTCTGCAGTGTTTCCCTGCTCGGCTGTGCAGCCTTCATGTGCTCAGTGTGGGGATTTACTGGTGCTCATCTGCCTGGAAACAGCACTTCAGGCACCTCCTTGATGGGTGGAAGCTCACCACAAATCACCACAGCCAGAGCTGTACTGAACGGCTATCCTGGCAGGCAATCCTGGCGACAGAAACCTGAGGCCTCTTGCAGCAGCAGCACCCTGGGAAGCCCCAACAACCGGCTGCCTGCCTGTCCCAGACACTGAAACAGAGAGGTCCTAGTTAGACTCCGGTGATCCTATGGATTGTGAATGTGTGTGTACGGGGACATGGACTCCTCCTGGCTCCTCGGGGCTGACAGCTGGGCCAGGGGTTAAAAAAGGCCTTTTGGAGTTGGCAGCGAGGCTGCAGGTTTCTCTGGCCATGTGCCCAGAGCTTTGTTGTTGGGTTCATGCAAGAGGCAGCAGCACGACCCAGGTGCCAACCCTGTGCCCTGGCTCGTAGCACCGCATGCAGAGCAACTCCCTGGGCACCGTCACTGCCACGGGCCGGCTGGAGATCCAGGGAGGATCTATGGGCCTGGAAGCCAGGTCTGCTGCAGTGTCCATCCTGCCACCTCACAGCTCCGGCAAAGCAGGAAAAAGCTTCCTCCGAGTCCCACAGTGCAAGCCCCACTGGCTGCCTGTGCAGGGAGGCGCTGGCTGCTGGAGCCTCCTGTGCTCTGGATTGGCCCAGGCACGCTGCTTAAGAAAAAACACCTTGAGGCTGTCAGTGCAGCTGGGCGGATCCCTGGCTTGCTGCTGCTAACAAACCCTGCTGTGCACTCCTGGTCCCTTGCCTAGCTCCCGGTTCCTGGCCCAGCCCTGCTCCATTTCCCTGGTCCCTGCTCCGCTCCGGCCCTCTCGCCCAGCCTCAGCTCCACTGACCCTGCTTTGGCCGGCTCACTTGGCTCCAGCCTGGTGCAACTCAATGACCTGAGTTCAACCTGCTCCTACAACATGGCACTAGCATGGGCTACTGCTCCTGGCCTGGCCCCCCAGCCTGCACTCAGACTATGTCCCTTCCACACCAGGCTCGGCTCGACCCGCTCCCCACTGCTGGGTCCTGACACCAGGGCCATAGGGGATGGACCCTGCTCCAGCACAGCTAAAACATGCTGGGAGATACCCCCACCTCTTGTGCAGCCCCCACCACTGCCTGCAGCACATGGTACCCACTGCCTCTTCTCCTGCCCGGGCTGCTAACTCAGGAGCCCAGCACTTTCTGGGGCTTCTTTCTCAGGGCTCTCACGCCCTTGTCCACCTTCAAAGCCTTGAACCACCACAGCTGATCCCTGCTGGCCAGGAGGGACACCTCTCCCCCAGCAGCAGCGCCCCGGAGGGGGGAGCAGGTAGGAGCCTGGGCTGAGTGATGGGAGCAGCCCCCCCACATAGCCCAACTGAGCAGGTATTGCAGGGCAGGACCACGGCCACACCCGAGCCACCAGGCCACCACCTGGAAGTGGCAGCATCCCAGCAAAGAGTCTGTGTGAGCTGAGTGCTGGGGACCCCATCTGGGGTGCACGGGGCTCTCCATGAGATCCAGACAGCCTCTGCCCCCTTCGCTGGCTGGCCAGCCATTTTATCGGTGACCTCGCCCACCCCGTCCCCATATCAAAGCCAAGTAGGCTCCTCCCCCCCACCATGGCCCTTACCTCACTGACTGGCTGCCCTTCCTGTTTATCACCCCAGGCTCCCACTCCTCCAGAGGAAATTCCTGCAAACAAGAATCAGAGGAGTGAGATGGCCAGGATGAGCGGCCCACCCCACCCACTGGTGTCCGGCCCCTCCTGTCCCCTCACATCCCAGGAGCAGGACAGGGGCAGGTCAGGGGCTCTTTTCTGCTCACAGCCCCATGGCCACAGCAGTCTCAGCAAGGAAATGCATCCTCCTGGCAGCCAGCTTAGCACCCGCCCCGGGAGAGCCACAAACCTGCTGAGCCTGTTTGCCCTCCCGCTGTGGGGCTGGGCTGCAGGGCTGGTTCCTAGCTGCGGCAGAGGGACTGCACTGGACCGGGGGCAGTGGAGCTTCGGGGCTCGCGCTGGCTCACACAGGCAGGTCCAGCCGCCAAAGTGCGGCAGGCCGGGCAGGTCCTGTCAGAGCCTGACAGGTACGAAGCTGGGCGGGGCGCGAGCAGGAGGGCGCGAGCGGGAGAGCTGGGTGGGCACCAGGGCCTCAACCCAGCCCTCAGGGCACCCACCCCCTTGGGGTCTGAGGCACTGCCAGGAAACGACACCCCCCATCCCTCTCTTCTCCAGTCACCCCCGGCCGAGGAACGCCAACGCCCTGCTGCTGCCAGCAGCCTGCACTGACAGGAGAGTGTGACGTCCCCAGGAGGGACGTGTGACACAGCAGGGCTTGGCTACGAACAGGCCACTGGAGGGATGGTGCCAGCTGGTGTGCACATGGGGACGAGACTATTTTTCGCTACTATTTTGGGTGGCAGAGGGGTGGGGGGGTAGTGGGGCAGAAAAGGCATATTAGCCAAACAAAAACATCCTGCAGAAACTCTCTGGGGGTCCAGGATGGAATTTGGGAGAGGCCAGAACAGCCAGCAGCCCGGTGGGTGGGGCACCCACCTGGGATGTGGGAAACCTGGGTTCAAGTGGCTGCTCTGAATCAGGCATCCTTGAACGTGGGTCCCCCCGGTGAGCGTCCTGAGGCCAGGCTGCGGCTCTCTCAGGCTCTGGTTTGCAGCCAGCACTGGGTTTAACGGAAATAAACACCAACCACAATGCTTCATGTGCCGGAGTCTCGTTCTTCAGCCAGCTCTGCCAGCCAGCAACGCCAAGGTGCCCAGCGGCTACATGGGCTGCTGTACAGCCCTCCCATCTGCTCGTGCCACCCCAATGGCATGGGGACACATGGCAGGGTGGGAGGAGAAAGGGCTGATGGGCACAGTGTCACTGTTTGTGAGTAAACCCTGGCTAATGCTCCCCAGCTGTGCCCCCAGGCCAGGAGAGACAAAGCTCCATCCTGCCCTGGCTCAGACCCACCGCTGCCCTTCCCAGGCTCCCGCTTCCCGGGCCCGCAACTAGCACTCTGCTGGTCAGGAGCCTGACTCCTCACCCTCCCATCTCCACCAGTGTAGGAGCAGCACTGAGGGGTGCCAGAGGGACATCAGCTGGCTGCGTCAGGCCTGGCAGGGGCATGTGTGGTGGGGGGCAAGGGGGTACCCGTGGCACGTTTCTGGAGAAGGTTGAGTTCAATACAGATGGCAGGGGATGCCAGTCACTGTCCTGGCAGAGGTGGGCAGGTCTCAGGCAAGGGGTACATGATTCCTCCCACACACACCAGGCATATGCCAAACAGACATACAGAGCCACAGGCAGAACCCCTTCCCTGAGCTGGGGAACCACTGGGGATCCAATGCAGCCACGCAATACACAATTTACCCTGTTCCCTGCCGCCTCCCAGGAACTCTGCCCCCAGCCCTGCTCCCCACACACCCTGCTCTGACACCCCCCCTCCCCCCAACAGCTTCGAACAGCCTGGGAGGGGACTGGTGCCTCCTGGTGCCAGTGGCTTGCATGAGGCAAAGGGCTCAGGGTGAGACAGGCTGAAGGAGGCTGCAGCTCCTGGTGTTTAAGCAGGGTTGGCTCTCCATCCCCAGGGACAGATAGACAGATAGATCCCTCTGACAGCCTCCCCCCGCACCTCTTCACAAGTTGTTACTCAGGTGGGCCAGGCTCAGCCACGGGGCCTGCCCACCTGGCACCGGGGGCAGCTTGCAGGGAGGATCTCTTACCGGCAAGAACGCCTTCCTCCCAGGCCAGGGCTCGGTCTCCTCCAGTGCCTTGTGGGGAACAGAACAGCAGCAGTCGGAACACCGCGGCACCCAGGGATGGGGGTGGCAGCGGTAGCCATGGTGGCTGGGCTGCATGTTCCTCTGCAGCAGTGCGGGGCACATGTCACCAGAGCAGTAGAGGCAGGGCTTGTGGAGCACCTGGGCCGTCCCGGCACAGGCCCGGGCAAAGGGCTGCAGGTACTCAAACTCGCCATGCCGCGGGAGGCCAGCATAGCACACAGATGGCTCCAGGCAGCACTCGGCATAGTGTTGCAGTGCTGTGGCGTCCACGCTGTCACTGACCAGAAAAGTGCACGAACAGATTGCCCGCAGGCGCTTTCAGGGAGGGAGGGAGTGAGGGCGTGATTGACGGTTCAATGACGACAGTTACCCAAAACCACCCTCGACACATTTTTTCCCCCAGCAGGCATTGGGGGCTCTACCCAGCATTCCAATGGGCAGCGGGGACTGCGGGAACTGTGGGATAGCTTCCCACAGTACACCGCTTCGAAAGTCGACGCCGGCCCCGTTAATGTGGACTCAGAAGTTCGAATTACTGTATTTAGTATGGATATACAAATTCGACTTCATAAGGTCGAATCCACAAATTCGAATTAAGTAGATTCGAAATAGTCCTGTAGTGTAGACAAGGCCTGAGTTTCTGGACTAGTTTTAAGACTGACACTTTTGGATCTGTCCTTGTATGATCCCTTTGATAAATAGCCCAGTAGGTCACTACATAGAAGCTTTATCTTACTGTCTGCCAGTGCTCAAAGTGCACACAGGTATGGGGTGAGTGTGGCAGCAGTAACTGAAACCTCCTGGAAATTCTGGATAGAGTAGGCTTGAGGAAGTGTAAAACTAAGGCCTTGTGCACACTGAGGATTTTCACTTTTGGCACCACCAGAGTAATGCCTAGTGTAAGGCTAAGCTGCAGCCTGCACCAGTGTGCTTTATTCCTGTTTCAATCAGAGATGTACACTAGTGCATATAGCCTCTTTGCCTGTTTGAATTGGGATAACTCCCTAGTGTAGCTATGCTGGTGGCTGGCACTGATGGCTGTTCCTGGTATAAAGTATGTAATTTTAAGAGGTACAAAAATTATTCTAGGCAATTTCTGCATTTACATTACTTTAACCTGCAATTGGCAAAAGACTGGATGATTTTGAGATTGCAAATGAAGTGCTTCTTGGCTGAGTGGCTAGCTTTTAAAAAAATGTTAAGCAAGTTTATACAGCTTAAGTTAAACGTCTCCTTTAAAATGTTAAGGAAATTCTAATAGACTCACATTGCCCCACTCTTTTGGTTTTATTTTAATGCAGAATCCATTTGTACTGGAAATGCCTTTGTCTAGATGTTGGCACCAAGTTTGTGCCTTTTTGTTAAGTTATAGAAGCTCTTTTCCGTCTGAAGGTTTCCATAATAGCTATGTCAGTCAAACGTTTTGGGGGGACGAAAGGGGAGAGGAGAGATGCAAAGAACAGCTTCTCAGTGAGAATGTTTTGCAGAATATACAGTGCTGCAGTGACCCAGCTGCAGCGTCTAGAGCTTCTCCAACTGGCATAGGTACTGCACCTGCCTGAGAGGCGGTAACTATGTCCATGGGAGAAGCCCTTCCATTGATGTAGCATTGTCTACATTGGGAGTTAGGTCGGTGTAACTGTTTCACTTGGGGATGTGGATTTGCAACACCTGAGTGATGTAGTTATACTGACATAAGTTTGTAGTGTAGACCAGGGCTAATTGTCCAAAGTGAAGTGTTTCCAAGAAACTGGAATTAATACACTTGTTCTGAACATTGCTATGGGATCTGTAATGACAAGTAGTCAGGGCTTCATTTTTAATTGCATCTGAAACACTGAAGGTAGCAAAACTAAGAAGTACATAATTAGATACTGTATGTTGAGTTTAAAGTACAGTATGGCATTCACTTTAGCTTATAAGCTAACATCAGAAGGATAATAAGTTAAATCTTTAAAATAGCATTAGGCTGGGTGATGAGCTAATATTGTGATTCCAAATATTTTGTTTCAATTTTAAATACAGTGAAAATATTGTTGTATAACCATTATGGAAGAAGATACTGCCTCTGTTTTAGTAGCATGCCTGCCAAATGTTTGATCATAGCTTTAAAGATATACTTATTTGCTGCATCATGAAGCTTAGGGTTGTGACATTTGAAAATACCATTACTGTAATTTCAAAACTCTGTACATGGTATTTAAATACACCTGCTGAATTCACTGTAAGTCCTAAATAACTGATCTGTGTTGTCCTAGCCATGTAGCTATAAGAGTGCCACTTCCTTAAATTTAAAAACTGTACGACATCCTCTTCTCCATATTGATGGTGGGGCTTCTTGTTTACACTGTAGTACCCATAGAGTCTATTCAGAACAGTACACAACTCAAGTAAGCTTCAGGAACTAAGTTCTCCTGTTTTTACCTTTGTAAAGATAAACTAAAATACACCCATTTAAAAACAGGCATGTTACAACCTTGTGTTGTTGCAGTCAAATGTTAGTGCAAAGACCACACTGCACAAGTCAGTCAACATTGAATTATGTTTTCATTAAGTTTTTTGGGGACAGTTTTTAATTTAAGAGCCCTCATGGCAAAATATGGTGACAGTAACTGCAAATACTAATTAAGAATGAGATCACTTTGTGTAAATGATTGTCCAGTGCTTTAATACAGTGGTTGTCAACCAGGGGTCTGGAGCCCCTTGGGGTTCCACAAGCAGGTTTCAGAGGGCTCCGCCCAGTAGGGCCAGAATTAGACTTGCTGGGGCCAAGGTTAGAAAGCTGTAGCCCCACTGCAAGGAGATGAAGCCCAAACTTGAGCAACTTAGTTTCACGGGGCCCCGTGTGGAATGAGGTCCTGGGCAGTTGCCCTGCTTGCTACCCCCTAATGCTGGTCCTAGTTTTTATGTGCAGAAAAACAGTTGTGGCACACATGGACCGTGGAGTTTTTATAGGATGTTGAGGGGAGGGCCTCAGAAAAAGGTGGAGCACTCCTGCTTTAATAAATATCTTCTCTTTTATAGGTAACATTCCTTGAAGAAGTTACTGAGTATTATGTAAGCAGTGAAGAAGATCAGAAAGGACCTTGGGAAGAACTTGCACGGGATGGATGCAGGTTCCAGAAACGAATTCAAGAAACAGAAGATGCTATTGGATACTGCTTAACCATAGAGCATAGACAGAGGATATTTAATAGACTCCAGGAAATATACTATAAAATGCTTGATGTTTTCTAGCCCCCTAAATTTGGTAGCCCTGTTACCCTACTGTTCCTATAACAGGGAGCTAAGCATAACTTTAATACTGCTTCCAAATTTAATGTTCAGCCAATAAAATAGACCTAATTATGTCCAGATTTGATATGGAAACAAAAAATACCTTGGTCACTTGAAGAATAAGAGTGATATAAGTGTATTACTCTTAAAGCAGTTCGTATCTCAGCTGTTTAGGTAAAATCCAGCCCATAAATGCCTTTTGTACACACCATCCATCGCTACTACCAATTGGATGGTTTAGTGAGGTCCTCGGATCGGCCCTGCCAGGATCAGTCATGGCTCTGGTGGAGTGCCGAGAAGATGGTTGAACTTGACTATCTAGGGGAAGTAAAAGTCGTAACAAAGTTTCCATAGGTGAACTTAATGAAGGATCATTAACGGGGTGCGTGGGGAGAGACAGGACTGGGCTGGGCAACCAACCCTGGACCAGGGGGATGGAACTCAATGCAGGTGTCTGTCCCCTGAGGTCACACGGAGCTGGCTGGCGGGTGCCAGACACCACTCCATGTGCCATCCGTCACTGCCTGCCTACCTTGTAGGTTGGAAGTGGAGGGGGCACCCCAGAGGGATTGGAACAGTTTTTCTCTTACCCAGGAGCTAGGTGCCTAGTGCTCTCTGTGAGCTTCGCGGCCCAGGGAAGGCGGTGGTTCAAAGACTTGTGCGGCTTGAGATGGGCCGTGGCCGCCCACGGGGGGGTGGGGGGGGAGGATGGAAGAGGGACTGCCAAGGAGGCAAGGATGTCTGAGGATGCCCATTCTACCCACCTCCATCCCCCTGATCCATGAGAAGTCCAGGGCGGAGAGGGGCTACCCTGCCTCCCTCTCTGCAGTGTCTCTGTGTGCCTCTGTCTGCGATATGTAGGAGAAGGGTGGCAATTAAATTGGAATTTTGCACTTTTGAAAAAAGAGTCTGAAATATGTATAGGGTTCAAAACCCAACAATTGCAGTTCTGATTTAAAGTTTGAACAGGTAGTTGAAGCAGTTCAGTTGTCTGTCTTTTCCCCAACTTCTGTAAAACAAATTTGTTATTTTGCCTGCTAATTGTGTTAGTTAACAGTGCTCTGTCTCCGTCTCAAGAATTCAGTTTTGCTTATCAGGTTTTTTCTTTGTTACATAACACCTTTGATTATGTATTTAAATATTTTGATCTAAAGCTGGATTTCAGGAGAGCTGAAAAAACTACCAGTGCTGCTACTGTTGTGTTTTCTAAATATAAAATTCTTGCCTGCTACTTATCAAAGCTAGTTGTGCAGTAGGTCCAGGTTCTTTCAGAACTCTGAAAAGCTCTGTTACCCTGATCAGTATATGCAAGATGTAGTACATGTACTGAGGGTGACAGGCTGAGCCTAGGCTGTATCATGGGCAGTCAACTGCTGGTTATGCTTTAGTTTTCACTTTAACAGCTTATGGCATTTGACCCACAAAGGACAGTGAAAAGTGGAATTCTACATCAGGTTTTGGCCTTTTGAACCAACTCAACAAGCTCTAAAGCTACACCCAAGTACATACTTTCTTTACAGAAAACCAGTATTAATACCACCCTGCCTCTGCACTTTCACTTAACTGATAGTATAACACCATATACATGGAAGCTGACAGTTAAGATGTCTCTCATTGAAGAAAAATGCATTCTTTTGTTGCATTCTAAGTTTACTATTTCAACCAGAAGCTATTTATTGTTTTAAACTAGTAGTAATCTTACTTTATTTGAATGAAGTTGAATATTGCTCAAAAAGACAGTAAGATATACTGTCTTCATGTAAAATTAAAGGTCTACTTTATTGTAGAGCTTGTCTGACAAACTTGAATGGCCAGAAAATTGGCTATACAAAAACTAATTGTCAAAATCTGGGTTTGCCAGAACTGGGCCACTGACCAGAGCCTCCTTCATTGCCTGGAGAGCCTCCTGGCACTCCTCAGTCCAGACCACCTTGTCTGGCTTCCCCTTCTTGCACAGCTCAGTGATGGGGGCGGCTATGGCGCTGAAGTGGGGCACGAACCTTCGATAGTACCCTGCCATCCCAATAAAGGCCTGGATCTGCTTTTTGGTTTGGGGAGCGGGCTAGTCCCTGATCACCTCCACCTTTGCTGGTTCCGGCTTTAGGCAGCCGCTCCCCACCCGATGGCCCAGGTAAGATACTTCAGCCATCCCCACCTTGCACTTGTCTAACCTGGGACACGTGGTCCTCCCAGGTCTGGCTGAAGACACAGATGTCATCAATATACGCCACGGCAAAACTCTCCATCCCCCTCAGTAGCTGATCCACCAGGCGCTGGAAGGTGGCCAGCACTCCCTTGAGGCCGAAGGGCAGGGTCAGAAACTTGTACAGCCCCAGAGGGGCGATAAAGGCCGATTTCAGCCTGGCATCTGCATCCAGCGGCACTTGCCAGTAGCCCTTTGTAAGATCCATGGTGGTGAGGTACCGAGCGCCTCCCAGCTTGTCTAGGAGCTCGTCAGGCCTGGGCATGGAGTAGGCATTAGATACAGTGATGGCATTGAGCTTTCGATAGTCCACACAGAACCGGATCGACCCGTCCTTCTTGGGGACCAGCACCACTGGTGAGGCCCAAGGGCTGGCGGACGGCTGGATCACCCCCAAGGCCAGCATGTCCCTGACCTCTCTTTCTAGGTCCTGGGCAGTTTTCCTGGTGACCCGAAAAGGGGAGCATCGTATAGGGGTGTGTGACCCAGTCTCCACCCGGTGGACAGTCAAATTAGTGCGCCCAGGCTGGTTGGAAAACAGCTGTCGTACAGATGCAGCACCCCTCTGATCTCAGCCTGCTGGGCTGGGGTCAGTTGATCAGAGAGGGGAATCGCCTCCAGGGGGGAACCAGCTTTTGTCCCTGGGAATAGATCCACTAAAGGGTCATCTCCCTGCTCCTCCCAGTGTCTACACATGGCCAACACCACATTCCCCCTGTCATAGTATGGCTTAATCATATTCACATGGTACACCCGGCGGTGGTGCGCCCGGTTCGACAGCTCCACCACATAGTTTACCTCATTTAGTTGCTTGATAACCTTGAAGGGCCCTTCCCAGGCAGCCTGGAATTTGTTCTTTCTCACGGGGATGAGAACCATCACTTGGTCCCCGGTGGCGAAGGCGTGGGCCCACGCCATGCGGTCGTACCAGACCTTCTGCTTCCTCTGGGCTCGGGCCAGATTCTCCCTGGCCAGGTGTAGGGATATTAAAGAAGGTTTATATCAAACAAGGTTTATATGAATATTGACCTGGGTCTGGGGCTTGGTCCTTTGGCATCGAGAGAACCTTTTTCTTTTATTGGGGTGTTGGTTTTCATAACCATTCATCCCCAGGACGAGTGCACTGGTGGTGATACTGGGAGACTGGAGTGTCTAAGGAAATTGCTTGTGTGACTTGTGGTTAGCCAGTGGGGTGAGACCAAAGTCCTTTTTGTCTGGCTGGTTTGGTTTGCCTTAGAGGTGGAAAAACCCCAGCCTAGGTCTGTGACTGCCCTGTTTAAGCAATTGGTCCTGATTTGGCACTCTCAGTTGGGTCCCGCCAGAACCGCATCGTCACAGTGGCGTAGTCGTGCTTGGATCCACAGAACCAGGTCAATTAAGCTTTGGGTCAGAACCCCACGCTATCCAAATTTTAACTTTGAGATTGAGAGTTTGGTTGGTTAAAGATCAGTGACCATGAGACAGAAAGCATCAGGAAAAGCAAGGAAACTGCAAGCCTTGAGAGACAGCCTGCAGTTTGATTATGAGCAAGAACTGGCAGAAATTCGAATGGAGAAAGAGGCTGATGAGAGAAAGAAAGAAGTTGCTAAGAGAGAAGAAAATATATCTAAAAGAAAAACTATCCCAATTGGAAAAAGGGGTAGAAAATTGGAAAGTAATGGCACATTGGGAAAAAGAGGCTTGGGACCCCTGAAAAACATGGAAAGAAAATATGTAAAACAACCATTGTAAGCTACTCTTTTAGGAATTAGGGGTTATAGTGCTTAATATTTATCAGTCTGGTTTTTTTTTTGTTTGTTGTGGTTGGTTGTTGTTCACAACTGTTGGGAAAATGTAAAAAATAAAGCTGCATCAAGATTTAAAGCCTCTGCTGCAAAAGCAGAGAAATAAAAATGTATGTAGTACTCAAACCCAGTTAGATGCCCTTAAGGTTGGGTACAGAGAGTTAAAACAGCACTTTCACATCTTACAACAGCAGTAACATCAGAAGAAAAAAACATTTGAGACCCCAGAAGGGGCAGGTTTTTGGGACCCCTCTGGAGAGTAGGAAGGGGAATATTTGGGTAGATTCCTCCTCCCAGGGCCAAAATGCCATTGCAACAGTAACAACAGTGCCTGCTTCTGCCTCAGACCTCCAGGCCATGGCAAAGTGGCTGGGAATTTTAAAATGAATTTTTTTTTTGCAACACTTAATTAGCATTTGTGCAGCCCCAAGTACCAAACACACAGTGGCAGAGACTAAGCAGGGTCTGCCATGTGAAAGCACTGTGCTAATTTATTTTTAAGCTTTTATCTTTCAGGCTCTAAAACCAAAACATCAGGAGAGCTGGTACCAGCTGAAGAGTTTTAAAATACCATGGTTATAGTGTCGCGACAAAGTCTGTGTTCAGTGTTCTGTGTTGCATGTTCTCTGTTGCATGTTCTGTGTCTGTCTCTAGTGGTGTCCTGTGCTAGCATTGGGTCCAGAAAAAAAAATACTACACTAGACAGAGCAAATGTCTTTTCCTCTCTCTACTTCCCCCATGTCCATCCAATTTATCAATCACCACTTGTGTCCAAAAAACTTTGGTCCCTAGTGCATCAGGTTTATTTTTTGTTAGGTTTTCCACACTTTTCTCTATGCACTCTGGTTCTACTTCCCCAAGTCCTAAAGGGTAGTTCTTGGGCCCACATAACCTGTAAAACCTTGGCCCATAATTGCAGGGCCCCATCTTTCAGGTCCCCAAAAACCTCTTAAGTACAACTGTTAAAAATAGGAAATTCTGTAACATTTTAGCAAATAAATGTTAGTTTAAGTCCAAATCAGCTTAACCTTGCATAACAACTGTGGTCCTCCTACACAATCTTATTTCTTGTGTGTGCTTAAAAACCTCAGAAACTTTTATTGTTTGATGGCTATTGCAGCATCAAACTTGGGCCTCATCTTATGTATCAATGTACCCAATTATTGTAATGGTTATGGTTTTATTGTATTCACAATTATTATAATTATAATAGTTTGGCTTTGTGTTTAGGTTATGTCTGGTGTTTAGTCAATTGTAATGGTTTTAGTTATATTCACATGGTTATAATTGTTTGGTTTGTTTACAACAGATCACCTGTGCCCTACCATAACTCTGGATGGTCCCCAACCACTACTGGCATCCTATCAGTAATGCTACATCGCTTAATAGTTGTCTTAGTATTAAATTGTATTTGTATTATTGGAATGTTTAGCATGTGCTTTTGGCACAACCCATGTTGCCTCACAGTACCTTCTTTTAAACAGGTTACATAGAAAGTGACACTAACGAGTATATATCTATCGTAGTGTCAAAAGGGGGATTATGTAGGGATATTAAAGAACGTTTATATCAAACAAGGTTTATATGAAAAATGACTTATTGTTAATTGATGCCTTATAACTAAAGGTTTATGTTAAAAGTAAATTTGTGATTCTAACCTGCAAGCCACCAGCTGTGTCTGTGTGAAGCCTGCTCAAAGAGATACTTGGTATAAAACTTGTTAAACATTAATTAACTCTAAGTAAGCCAAAACAGTAGCTGTTATAGTGTATAGATAGAGACCCCCACCCTCTGTAAGTTTTCATCTCACTTTATCTTTGCTTGTTAAAAGACAGGGAGTCTCACATAAATTGGTAACACCCCAAAAGGTAGAGAGAGTGAACTAAATGTAATTAAGATAGAGAATGTATGTGAATGCATGCCTAGTTTAAACAATGAATGAATGATAGGGAGTTACCAGTCTGAAGAATTCAGTGTTGGCTGAAGAAGGTGTCAAGTGGGATCAACCAGATGACCCCCACCACCTCAAAGGAAGGAAAAACAAGCATCTGACAGAATGGAGCCAGCCACCTGCTGATTGATTTAGCAACAGCAAAATGAAGCAACTCTCATGGACTGACATAGGAATAAATTCCTATAAAACTGGACTCTAAAGACTGAGGACTTTGAGTCTATGGTTCTGCTGCCAGCCTCCAGGAGCATCAGATGCATCTGACACAGACTCGGCTCCATCCTCATGACCAAAATACCTGGCCAGTAACTTGGCATGAGCAACATCTAGGCTGGTAACTATAACATCTATACAGAACCTGAATGAATGATTGTGTGAATGAATATATGTGTGTGTGTGTATAAGGAATAAGTAGTAAAACAACATTGTTTACTGTTGTCTTTTGTTTTGTTATGGTATTTACAATAAATGTGGCATCTTTGCCTTATCCCTCTTAATAAGATCCTGCTGGTTTTTATTATATTGGTATAACACAGGCCCATGAGCTCGGCAAGTCTTTCCCGAAAGGTCAGGACATACTCCACCACTGACTCGCCATCGGGGGCGGCTTTCCCCTCCCATTCGTCTCTCATCAGGTCCAGGGGCCCCCTTACCCGCCTCCCATATAACAGTTCGAAAGGCGAGAACCCAGTACATTCCTGGGGTACCTCCCTGTACGCAAACAGCAGGTGAGGTAAATACTTGTCCCAGTCCTGTGGGTGCTGGTTCATAAATGTTTTTAGCATCATCTTTAGCGTCCCGTTGAACCTTTCCACCAGCCCGTTGGTCTGGGGGTGATACGCTGATGCCCAGTTGTGCCGGACCCCACATTTCTCCCACAGGGACTGGAGCAGGTTCGACATGAAGTTGGACCCCTGGTCCATTAAGACTTCCTTGGGGAACCCCACCTGGCTGAAAATGGTCAGCAGCGCATCTGCTACGGTGTCTGCTTCGATAGAGGACAAGGCCACGGCTTCGGGGTAGCGAGTGGCGAAATCTACCACCACCAGGATGTGTTTCTTCCCTGACCGGGTCGCCTTGCTGAGAGGTCCCATTATGTCCATGGCCACCTTCTGGAAAGGTTCTTCTATGATGGGCAAAGGCCTCAAAGCTGCTTTCCCCTTGTCCCGGGCCTTCCCCACCCGCTGGCAGGGGTCATAGGATTGGCAGTACTGTCGGACATGGGTAAAGACCCCAGGCCAGTAAAAGTTCTGTAGCAGCCTCTGCCTGGTGCGTCGGATTCCCTGGTGCCCTGCGAGGGGGATGTCATGGGCCAGGTACAGGAGCTTGTGGCGAAACTTCTGGGGAACCACCAGCTGCCTCCTGATCCCCCATGACTCCATCTCCCAGGGAGGAGCCCATTCTCCCACAGGAACCTCTCCTTGCAACCTCTCCTCATGGTCTGTACTGCACTGAGGTCGGCCAGGTCCCTTGGCCTCCGCAAGGAGGGATCTTTCTGCAACTCGGCCTGGGACTCGGCTGCTGGGACAGGGATGGGGACCTGCTCTCTCCCGCTGGCTGGGTCTGAGGCCGCAGCCTCTCTGAGCCATGTCCCTGGGCGTTCCCTCCCCACCAGGTTAGGGTCCGGCGCCTCGGGCAGAGTACCTTCCCCGTTATCAGGGCGCAGTGCCCCTCGCCAACTCTGACTATGGGTCATGACCAGGGCACCCCGGGCGTTGCTTGGCCAGTCCTCGAGGTCCCCCCCATTAGCACCTCTGTGGGCAAATGTGGGTGTACCCCCATGTCCTTGGGGCCCTCCTTGGCCCCCCACTTCAGGTGCACCCTCACCACAGGCACCTTGAATGGGGTCCCGCTCACGCCCATCAGGGTCAGGTAGGTGTCAGGCACCATCTGATCTGGGGCCACCACCTCGGGCCGGGCCAGCGTCACCTCTGCGCCCGTGTCCCAGTACCCAGTGACCTTCCTCCCATCCACCTCCAGGGGAACAAGGCACTCGCTCCGCAGGGGCAGCCCTGTGTCCACCCTGTAAACCCAAAACCCTGTGTCTGGAGCATCCAGCCCCCCAGAGGAGCTGACCTGGGGCCCTCTTCCCTCCTTCCCAGGTGGAACACTGCCAGCCCCCCTTTCCTGGGAATGTTGCCCCTCATCCGATTGGGTCTTTACCCAGTCAACCCTCTGTGGGTTGGGTCTGCTCTGTCTGTCCCTGAGCTTGGGGCACTGGGCCCGTATGTGGAGGGAAGGAGGACTGGGGGGATGTGTGTGTTGGGGGGCTGTGCTGGAAATAGACCTCTTAGTCTACACAAATACGCAGAGACACTCACAGGCAAACAGATCGTCACCTCCCCTGGTCCCTGTCTGCACCCAACTTTGTACATCCATGAATTGTTCCCTGTCTCTTGCTAGAGTCTATGAAATTCAAACAACTCACTGTATTCTGGCTGTAGCTGGCCAGGATTCCTGGGGCAGCTGGCAGGTCTATTGGGCACTGAGAAACTGGGGACTTCTGGGGGCAGTTTTAACAATATTTCTGGGGATGTTTGTCCTGTTCTAGCCACTGTGTGTTGCTGGGCAGGGTGGGGGGTGGGGGCTCAAAGTACCCTTGTCACTCTGGCCTCACTTTGCAGTTTATCAGCCACTTGCCATTTGCACCAGTCCCGCTCTGCTCTGTGTCACTGTCCATGTCTGCCTGGCTCAGGAATAGGTGGTGGTGTCTTCAGCTGTCAGTGAGCTGAGCCAGGGGAGAGCTGGTTCTTGGAAGTGTCTCCCCGGTTGGTGGTTTAGCGTTGGAAAGACGGGGCACAGCCTGTGCTCACATCACTACCTGCAACCACATAAGCCACCCACTCCAGCGCTTTCCCAGCGGGCTGCCGGATCCAGTCCAGCTCATACTGCGGAGTCGTGATGGAGAACCCCTAGACAGCGCAGGTCACTGTGAGGGTCTCTCTGCCTTCGCTGGTCCCGGGCTGGACTGGACTGGCTGCACCTGGGAAAAGCAAAGCAGAGCAAAGAGAGAATTAGCAACCAAAGAAATCTACGGATCTGTCCCTGATCCCCGCACTGCCCCATAGACACTCAAAGATGAGGGCGGAGAACGGGCAAAGAAAAAGCAACAGAGATTCCAGTCTCGTTTTCATGCAATGAGAGAAATTCCCCTGAGGGCAGGACCAGGCAGTTCTGTGTCTGGGGAGAGACTGAGGCTCCCAGAGTTTGTATTGAAATAGGAATCCCCTGGGGCCGGCGCTCGGTACATGGTGATGTCCCCTCAGGGACACGTGTCCCCTATACACCCGGAGAGACCGGGCGCTCAGCTCGGCACATGGACTAGTGATGGCTGGCTGAGGGTAGGAAGATGAGTCCAGAGGACAGTTACCAGAACCTGGACTCAGGAGAACCCCCATGGCAAGGCATTTCCATGCAGATTTCATCCAGAGACTATAAACTACTGGGGAGACCTCTAGCTAGGCTCGGATGTCTGGTGGGTAGGAGAGACACAGCCCCCTTCATCCCTTAGGGTGTGACCCACAGCCAGGGCAGTCAATGGGTTTCTCTCCATTGGAACCGTGGCTACTGCAGACTGTGCTGGGGAAATGGAATCAGTACAAGGCACATACAGGCTCTGCCAATAGAAATGGAGCTCCTGGGAACATCCAAGGGGGAAGGAATCACAGCTGCAGAGGAAGCGAAAGGCTGGTTTCAGGCACCAGAGACTGACAAACAGCTTTATTGAAAGGGAAGGAACTGGGCATGGAGAGACGATGCCTCTTCTGGGGTGTCTCAACCTGAGAGCTGAGGCTGCAGCAGCCCTGAAGGGAGATGCACAACAGAGGGGGATGGAACAGATTTATCTGTAGGCGCCACCATCTCAAGTGAGACAGGGCCAGTGTCTTGTTCCCTTCAGGCAACAATGGAAATGGTAAATTACAGCACCAGAGAGGCCGGAACCTCCGTGTTGAATCTGCTTTCCCTAAAGCCATGTCTACACTACAGAGTTAAGTTGAGGCTAGTTATGCTGATGATCACACGCCGCTCCCTGTGTCGGCAGAGCAGGTCCACAGTTGATTCTCTAAAAAAAGAACAGGAGTACTTGTGGCACCTTAGAGACTAACAAATTTATTTCAGCATAAGCTTTCATGAGCTACAGCTCACTTCTTGGGATGCATAAAATGGAACACACAGACAGGAGATATTTATACATACAGAGAACATGAAAAGGTGGAAGTATGCATACCAACAGGAAGAGTCTAATCAATTGAGATGAGCTATCATCAGCAGGAGAAAAAAAAACTTTTGAAGTGATAATTAAGATGGCCCATAGAAGGTGTGAGGAGAATTTAACATAGGGAAATAGATTCAATTAGTGTAATGACCCAACCATTCCCAGTCTCTGTTTAGGCCTGAGTTAATTGTATCTAGTTTGCATATTAATTCGAGTTCAGCAGTCTCTCTTTGGAGTCTGTTTTTGAAGTTTTTTTTGTTGCAAAATTGCCACCTTCAAGTCTGTCACTGAGTGGTTAGAGAGGTTGAAGTGTTCTCCCACTGGTTTTTGAATGTTATGATTCCTGATGTCAGATTTGTGTCTATTAATTCTTTTGCGTAGAGACTGTCCGGTTCGGCTAATGTACATGGCAGAGGGGCATTGCTGGCACATGATGGCATATATCAGGCCTGCACAACACGCGGCCCATGGGCCGCATGCGGCTCGCGGGGTCCCACTGTGCGGCCCGCAGGCAAGCGGCGGGGGGGCTTCCAGGTTCACCCCCCCGGGCAGGGGCCGACCTCACAGCCCCGCGCGCTGCGCTCTGACAGCCTGGACGGTCAGAAGCGCGGATGCCGGGTTTGCCTCCGGCCCGGGGGGGGGGGGGGGGGCGGGGCGACCTCACAGCCCCCGCTTCTGACCGTCCGGGTGGTCAGAGCGCAGTGCGTGCGCGCAGGGCTGTGAGGTCAGCCCTCCCCCGGGCAGGAGGCGAACCCGGCAGCCGCGCGTCTGACCAGGTTCACCCCCTGCTGGGGGGCCGCAACCTCACAGCCCTGCGTGCCGCGCTCCGACCGCCCGGATGGTCAGAAGCGCGGCACGCGTCTCTGTCTCCTGCTCCTCCTACACCGTCACTTCCGGAGCTGCTGAGGCAGGAAGCACGAGGCAGAGCCGGTAAGTGAGAGCGAGGGGAGAGGCACCCGGCCTGGGCTCGAGCCGCAGTGGGGACTGGGTCAGGGGGTCCTTGGCTCAAAGGGGCTGGGCTCTGAACTAGGGGTCAGGGATGCGGGGGCTAGAAGGGTGTCTGGCTCAGAGAGGCTCAGGGCTGGGGGTCAGAGCTGGGGGGGCTGGGGTCAGGGGGGTGTCCAGCTCAGAGGGGCTGGGCTCGGAGCTGGGGGTCAGGGATGGGGGGTCAGGGGGTGTCCGGCTCTGAGGGTGTGACGTTATTGATATAAATTGGGACCATATAGAACATGGATTGCAACCAAGGTCCTGCAGTGGCACCAAATCTTAGGTAAAGGGGGTCATATAAGGTGTCTAAGACCAGGTTATGGGTTGCTGGTTATAATTATGCTGTCTGTATGTCTGTATCATTTTTAGTTGAAGTTATGAATGTTGGCTCTGTGCTGTCTGTATTTCAAGTTGGAGCTGTGCTTCTGGGGGAAGCATCCCAGACTAGCTGGTGTTAGCTCTGCTTAGCCTGCTTGATGGCCCATTAAGGACCATCAGCTACACAATTGACCCATGGAGAGAAGGCAGACACGCCTTGTGACTCAGCAAGTTATGCAGAGACTTGTCCATGTGACTGCAGACTCCATTTTGCTGGGATTTTCCACAGTAAGAACAAAGAGATTCTTACACCTGGAAAAGCCTATATAAGGCTGATGCATCATCTCCATCTTGTCTTCAATCCTGCTTCTTACCTCTGGAGGGACTTTGCTACAAACTGAAGCTCTACACAAGGGACTGAGGACCCATCCCAGCGGGGAATGTTCCAGAGACTTGACTTGAACCTGCAGTTTATGCCATCGCTGCTGCAAGCCTGAACTAAGAACTTTGCCATTACTGTATGTAATTGATTCCATTTAACCAATTCTACCTCTCATCTCTACCTTTTTCCCTTTATGAATAAACCTTTAGATTTTAGATTCTAAAGGATTGGCAACAGCGTAATTTGTGGGTAAGATCTGATGTGTATATTGACCTGGGTCTGGGGCTTGGTCCTTTGGCATCGAGAGAACCTTTTTCTTTTATTGGGGTGTTGGTTTTCATAACCATTCATCCCCAGGACGAGTGCACTGGTGGTGATACTGGGAGACTGGAGTGTCTAAGGAAATTGCTTGTGTGACTTGTGGTTAGCCAGTGGGGTGAGACCGAAGTCCCTTTTGTCTGGCTGGTTTGGTTTGCCTTAGAGGTGGAAAAACCCCAGCCTAGGGCTGTGACTGCCCTGTTTAAGCAATTGGTCCTGATTTGGCACTCTCAGTTGGGTCCCGCCAGAATCGCTCCGTCACAGAGGGGCTGGGCTCAGAGCTGGGGTCATGGCTGGGGGGGGCGGGCTAGGGTCAGGGGGGCGCCCAGCTCAGAGGGGCTGGGCTCAGAGCTGGGGGTCAGGGATGGGGGGATGGAGTCTGGGGGGTGTCCGGTTCAGAGGGGCTGGGGGTCAGGGCTGTGGGGGAGATGGGGTTGGGGGGTGTCTGGCTCAGAGGGGCTGGGCTCGGGGTGGGGGATGGGGTCGGGGGGTGTCCGGCTCAGAAGGGCTCAGGGCTGGGGGGGATGCCCAGCTCAGAGAGGCTTATCATGCTACTTACCCCCGCCTCCTCCCTCTCCCGGAGCCTCAGTGCACCGCGTCCAGTAGTGGCCTTGGACAATGCTGCAGCGGCCTGGCTCCAGCGGGGCGTGAGCTCCCGCCCCCTTACCACATGACTCTAAGCGGGAGGAGTTCAGGCCTCGCTGGAGCGACACCACTGCAGCGCTGTCCAGGGCTGCTCCTGGACGCGGCATGCTGAGGCACCGGGGGATGGGGAGGAGGGTGACCAAATGTCCTGATTTTATTGGGACTGTCCCGATATTTACTTTGTTGTCCTGCGTCCTGACCGACGTTCGGTCGGAAGGCGAATTGTCCACAGGCACAGCCCGGAGGGGGCTCACGCCCCCCCGACTCCGCCCGCTCCTTCCCCCATTGGATCCCTCCCCAAATCCCTGCTCCCTCACTGCCCCATTGGATCCTTCCCCAAATACCCACCTTCGGGGGAGGAGGCAGAGGTTTGGCCTCGGCGCCGGGGAAGGGGTGGGGGATGCAGATGCCGGCTGCGGCTCTACTGCCCGTGCCCCAGCCGAGCGGTCCCATGCCCCACCACGTGCTTTGCAAAGGGTGGCAGAGTCAGGCTTTGTGGGCAGCTGGGTGCTGGATTGCCGGTCCCCTAGCCCAGCCCGTGTTTGTGAAGCCAGGTCCGTGGCAGCCCACCCTGAGAGTCTCCCTTCCTGCTGCCCCGGGGGCGCTGTGCCGTGTGGTTGTTTGGCTGCTGCCGCAGCTTTGCTGCTCGGGCGGGAAGGGGGGTGTAGTTGGCGCGGAGTGCCAGGTTACACGCAGCGAGGGAGAGGCGAAGGAGCGGCTGGAAGATGTTGGGGGAGCAGTGCTGGGGATAATTAGTATCTGTGAGTCTGTCTGCCTCTGGGGGGCAGGGCGGGGGGAGCAGTGTGTGCCTGGCTGGGTGTGCGACCCTAGGTGAGGAGATCCCCTCCCGCGATGCTGAGGCGGGTCCCGGCCTGGGGGCCATGGCAAGGGCCCGCTTTCTCCAGCAGGAGGTAGCCCAGTGGCGCAGAGGTCGCTATGGCTCCGCACTCCCGGGCCCGTGGGGAGCTGGAGCCCGCCAGGGAAGGGGCTGCTCCCCGCTGGTGCGCCCACGGCCAGCCCAGGCCGGTCTCCACGCAGGGACCTGGCGGGGGGCGCTCCCCCTGTCCGTGCCCATCTCCGCGGCATCGGGGTGTCAGTCCTCGGGCTCTGGATGGGGGTTGTTGAGTGCCGGGGCCACCGTTTATGTCTGCATGGCTGGTGCCAGCCCAGGCGCTTCCCACTTGTTCATGCTTTTTTGCTTTTTTTCCCTCCACCACCAGCTTTTTTTTTTTTTGGCTCCGCCCCCGCATCTCGATATTTCGCCTCTCTGATCTGGTCACCCTAGATGGGGAAGGCGAAGGCAGAGGCGGGGTGGAGCCTCCGACATTCTCGTGGGGGCCCCTGCGGGGCCTGGGGCAAATTGCCCCACTTGCCCCCCCCCGGGCGGCCCTGCGTGTGTGCGTTGCACCTGCCCTGCCCCGACTGCTGTCCCCTTCCCTGGTCCAGAGACCTCACCCCTCCCTGGCCCCTATCACACTGCTCCCCCCCTCCCCCGCCGCAGGCTCCCTGCGGCCCCTGTGTTTGTGTGTTGGACAGTCACATCCAATCCCTTCACACTGCCCCCCCCTTTCCTCTCCCTGGCTTAGTTCATAGCCCCAGAAAATCCCTTCAAACTGTCCCCCTTTTCCCCTCCCCTTATTTCATAGGGGGATGATGAACCGACAGGGTGGGTGGGCAGGTAGTGGCGGTGAGGCTTTATACTTGGGGGGGGGGTGAGGAGGCGAGCGGTGAGTTGGTGGCTAGAGGGAGGCATCCATTTTAAGTATTTTAATTTTTGGTACTGCTGTGTGCAGTAATATAGTGACCCCTGGGGGGTTGAAGAGGAGTGTAAAGGTGGGGCCGAGCAGGGAGGGGCGGTTCTAGTTTACTGCTGTGATCTGGTTACCCTATGGGCGCCATTTCTTTCCCCCTCTACAGGCTTCCACACACTGTCAGTGCCTTGCTAGTGTGCCACGCGCCGTGAGATCTCTCTTCTCTTTGTGTGTGACTGTGAGTGTTTCCCTTGTGTGTAAATTTATTCAACAAAATCTTGAGCTTCATAATGGCTACCACGAGTGAAAAGAAAAAGAGAAAAATAGAGTCAGAGCACAGAGTTTTCAACACTGAATGGACGAATAAATACTTATGTACTGTTTCCAAAGACAAAATACTGTGCCTCGTGTGTCGCGAAACATTAGCTGTTCCAAAAGAATACAACCTTCGGCGGCACTTTGAAACTAAACATCCCAATCTCGCCAAATTGAGCCCAAATGAAAAAATAATTAAAGCAGCCAGTTTAGTGAAAAACCTTAGTGGAGAACAGCAAATTTTCAAGAAAGTGAGCACTGAGAACGATACGGTTACTAAAGTAAGCTATCAGATTTCTAAGGAAATTGCTGCTGCTGGGAAATGCTTCACAGAAGGCGAGTTTTTAAAAAAGTGTATGTTGATTGCTGTATCTGAGTTATGTCCAGAAGAGGGGAATATATGAGAATGTCAGTCTATCACGCATGATTGTACAGAGAAGAATAGCTGACATTTCTACCAATCTAAGTGATCAGTTAAAGCAGAGAGCCACTGAATTCTGCTTTTACTCCCTAGCTATGGATGAAAGCACGGATTTAAAAGACACCGCCCAACTTCTTATTTTTATTAGAGGTATTGATAAAAACTTTGAAATTACAGAAGAACTTGTTGGCATGTGCTCCATGACAGGTCACACAACTGGAAAAGAAATCTCCAGTGAAGTGATCAAGTGTATGAATGATAAATTGGGATTAGATTTCACAAACTTGCTGGCCATTTGTACTGATGGTGCTCCAGCTATGTGCGGAAAAAATGTTGGAGCCGTTAGCCTTCTTGAAGAATTTATTGGGAGACAAATAACCAAACATCACTGCATTATACATCAGCAGGTTATGTGTAGCAAAGTCTTAAAATTTGAGCATGTAATGTCAGTGGTAGTTTCCATTGTAAACTACATCCGTTCTAGAGGACTAAAACATAGGACATTTCGAGCCTTTCTTGAAGGGGAAGATGCCGAGTACAGCGACTTAATCTACCATACAGAAGTGAGGTGGTTGAGTCGAGGAAGAGTGCTCCAGCGTTTCGTTGCTTTGAAAGAGGAGATAGCAAAATTCCTAGAAAATGGGCCAATAAAATTCCCAGAGCTTGAAAATGAGTCCTGGAATCAAGATCTTTTTCTTTTGTGATATTACAGCCACCTGAATGAGCTCAACATTCAACTTCAGGGAAAAAATCAACTTATATTTCAAATGTGTGCAGCAGTGAAAGCTTTCAAAATGAAATTGAAACTTTTCAGAAGTCAGCTGTCAAAAGGTGAAATGTGTCCCTTTCCCACTTGTGCACAGCGTATCCCTCAGCACAAACACGCCGAGTTAGGAGAAAAATACGCAAAGCACATCAATCTTTTGATTGAAGAATTTGACAGAAGACTTACTTTGTCTAAAGATGATGACATCCAGTTGAAGCTGATTGAAGATCCCTTTTCTGTGGATCCAGAGGAAGTGCCAGGAGATTTGCAGTTGGAGGTTATTGAACTTCAGTGTTTGGCAATTTACCGAAATAAGCACAGAGAAAGCAGCCTGTGAGACTTCTACAAAAGTCTGGATGATGAAAAATACAAGAATCTTATCGAAGTTGCACTGAAAACGTTTAGCATTTTTGGAAGCACTTACCTATGTGAACAAACATTTTCCATCATGAACATGAATAAAAACAAGCAACGTTCTTCTCTGACTGACAACCATTTGGAAGACATTATGAAAATATCCACTTCAAATACGACCCCCGAATATGACAAGCTTGTTGCCAAAAAGAGATGTAATATCTCTCATTAAATTTGCAAGGTGATTATGAAAAGTACAAATGTTTTCTTTCAACGGAACAGGTGTTTTTCATTTTTCCATGGTTCATTAAAAAAAATAATTAAAAAAATTGTTTGCTTTAATTGAAAAATTCTTAATAAAGTGTCACCCCCCCAAAAAAAACCCTTCCTTTTCGGCCCACAGCTGTTTCGGCAAGGCGGTGCTGGAGAAGGAGGGTTTGTTTCCACGGTGTGGGCGTCGCTGGGGTGCGGGGATGTGTTTTGGGGGGTGTAGCAGGGTGGTTACCCCGCTCCTGCCCTGAAGGGCTTAAAACAGCCCTGGGGGAGGGCTGTGGCAGGGGAAAAGCTGAGCTGACTGGGGAAGCCTCCCCAGCCGGCCTGTATAAAAAGGCTGTGGGCCAGAGGAAGTCTCTCTCTGCTTGTACGGAGAGAAGGGTCTGGCTGCTAGGGACCTGAGCAGGGTACTGGGAGTGGAGCAGGGCTGGGGGAAGGCTAGAGGAGCTGGGGGAGCTCCAGCCTGGAAACCCCCCAAGCTGCGGACCTAGCTGAGGGCCTAAGACCAGTACCAGGGCTGTAGAGGGGCAGCCCAGCTATAGAGGGAGGCAGCAGGTCCAAACCCAACCTTGCCTGTGATGAGTGGTTGGTATACTGCAGTCTGCCCCAGGGCACGGGGGCTAGTTGGTGACTGGCAGTAGCCTTATAGTGAGGTGAGGTGGGGATTAGAGGATTGGGGGTTCCCCAGAGAGGGGAGACGTAGAACCAGAGTGTGGGGTTATTGTCAGGGGGCAGCACCCCAGATCAAAGGGCACCGGGGTCGAGGAGGGACACAGAGCCAGCGGCAGTGGGACACCGGCCTGCAGAGGGCGCTCCAACGACTGGATGAGCTAATTCCCGAGAAGACCAGCAGGTGGCGCCGCCAGGTGAGTCCTGCTTGCTTACAGGGCTGGGCGGCGTGTGTGTGGGGGTTCGGCCCTCAGCTATTTTCTTTGGAGTAATGTGGCCCTCGCCACTCTATGAGTTGTGCAGGCCTGGTGTAGGGCGTCTCTCCGGTGTGGATTCTCTGATGTACAATAAGGGTAGAGCTCTGACTGAAGCTTTTCCCGCACTCAGAGCATGTGTAGGGCGTCTCTCCTGTGTGGATTCTCTGATGTACAATAAGGGTAGAGCTCTGACTGAAGCTTTTCCCGCACTCAGAGCATATGTAGGGCGTCTCTCCGGTGTGGATTCTCTGATGTACAATAAGGGTAGAGCTCTGACTGAAGCTTTTCCCGCACTCAGAGCATGTGTAGGGCGTCTCTCCTGTGTGGATTCTCTGATGTACAATAAGGTTTGAGCTCCGATTGAAGCTTTTCCCGCACTCAGAGCATGTGTAGGGTGTCTCTCCGGTGTGGATTCTCTGATGTACGATAAGGTTTGAGCTCCGACTGAAGCTTTTCCCACAGTCTGAGCATGTGTGGGGCTTCTCTCCTGTCTGGATTCTACGATGTTTGATAAGGTTTGAGTGCCATTTAAAGCTTTTGCCACACTCAGAGCATGTGTAGGGCAGCTCTCCTGTGTGGATTCTCCTATGTGCGATAAGGTGTGAGCTCCAACTGAAGCTTTTCCCACACTCAGAGCATGTGTAGGGCGTCTCTCCTGTGTGGATTCTCCTGTGTGTGATAAGGGTAGAGCTCCAATTGAAGCTTTTCCCACACTCAGAGCATGTGTAGGGCAGCTCTCCTGTGTGGGTTATCTCTGGACATCAGGGCAGTTCAGTCTGTTCCTTGTAGGTCTCAGGCCTCCTTCTCGGGCCCTGGCTGTGCTGCAGGGACGCTGCGGGTTAGACACTTGGAATGGTGGTGGCCACACACCTATGGGCTTTGGGTGGTGGGACCCTTCTTCCCAGCATCAGCCCCCCATAGGGTTAAGATCCCCCTCCCAGTCAGGCCTGCAAGAACCCTTGGCTGGGGGTGTCTTTCTGCACTGGGCCCTTTGCCCAGGGTCCCCCCTTGGCTGGCCTCAGTTGCTCGCTGCAGCTCTGCTCCCAGCACAGGATCTGCTCTCCCTGGGCTGTGTCTGGCTCTGCTCCCAGCTCTGACCTGCTCCCTGGGCTGCTTTTCTGGCCCCTCTGGCTCTGGCCCAGCTTTGCTCCCAGTTCAGCTTGGGGCCCTGCTCTCTCCTGAGCTCAGCCCCCCCCCCCTCTGTCTGACCCAGGCAGCTCCAGCTCACATGGAGGATGGGACCTTCCTGGTCTTCTGACTCCCTGATTAGCCTTCCCACCCTGTCAATCAGGCTGACCTGGAGCACTGGTCTCTCCCCATTGTTCCTGAGGACTGTCAGTCCCAGGGTCCCAACCTTCCATCGACCCTCCCCATTTTAGGGCTGGGAGCTAGCAACGAAAATATCCCCACTGACTGTCAGTAAGGGGGAAACAGTCCCCTTACATTTGGGACCAGTCACCAGGATCCAGAGGACTATCACCCAGGGTCCCACTACGTCAGCTTCCAGATCCCGAGAGACTGTGGATCACCTGTGACGACAACTGAATCTTAAAATCATTCCTCCTGGTTAAGAAAACCTGGAGACAGTAAAGTATTTTGGGGGTATTCTTTAGTTCTCTTTTGTTCAGTTGTTGCCAAGGTTCCAGTTAGTTAGGGCCTGAGTTTTTTATAGTTCATGATTTTTTCCTTTTCCCATTGTTAGAGAAATTATTTTTGCAAACAGATTTATTTATCTCTTTTGTACATTACACCACACAAGAGAGGTGGGAGGCACGTCAACTTCTATCTAACACCTGGTCATAGATCCAGAGAGGTGAAAAGATCTGTTCCTGAAATCAGAATTGTAGCTGGCTTATTTACTCTTGAGTTAACAGGACAGGCAAAAGTTGAGAGGACGAACTGGAGGCACACAAGGTGATGTAACTTGAAATCCAGGCGCTCATTTCCCTGTACTTTTCTTCAGAATCCCAAATTATAAAATGTCTGGATTTCCCTGGTTTCAGAGTAGCAGATGTCTTAGTCTGTATTCGCAAAAAGAACAGGAGTACTTGTGGCACCTTAGAGACTAACAAATTTATTTCAACATGAGCTTTCGTGAGGATTTCCGTGGTAAATTCTCCAAAGGCCTGATCCGTGTAATATCTCTGGTATATTCCCCCACTATATTTCCAGCAGCAGCAGCAGCAGCTGTTATCTGGCAGGTTCATCAACTGAAACTCTCATCTTTCCAAATGTCATCTTGTGTGTATTTCATTTTGTGCTGAGTCAGAGAAGCCAGATGAAGGTAGGGAGTGCGACTGGGCTGGGCATGTGCAGAGTTTAGCAGAACACTCTTCTAACAAGAGGGAGATCGGTGTGATACTTGTTTACATTGCATTCTGTCAGCTGCAGTATTCAGCATTAGTTTCTTGGCCATGGCACTAGGATGGACAAAAATTCTTTAGCACTCTGTACATGCAAACCTTCCATCAACATCTAAAGGTATGCATGCCCTGACCCTGTCTGGTACTGCCCCATTGATTCATGTAGCTTCCAAACTCATTCATGGTCAGCCTCATGCTCTGCTTTCTTCCACCTCTGTAAAAGCATACTATCTTCTTCATTAATGATCTGGATGATGGGATGGATTGCGCCCTCAGCAAGTTTGCGGATGACACTAAGCTGGGGAGAAGAGGTAGATACAGTAGAGGGTAGGGATAGGGTCCAGAGTGACCTAGACAAACTGGAGGATTGGGCCAAAACAAATCTGACGAAGTTCAACAAGGACAAGTGCAGAGTCTTGCACTTAGGATGGAAGAATCCCATGCACCTGTGGTCACTCTGGCCACCACAATGGTCCTTAATAGATTATGGACGTGTCTCTATGTGTACAAGAAGGTTACTCACTCTGGGGAGGGTGCAATGGTACTATCCCCCTCCAAGCCAGAAGTGTACACAACTGATCGGTTTTCTTCAGTGTGATGTGGGGGAGCAAACAGCTGAGTTGGCATCTTGGCTCTCCACTCCTTTGGCCACAAGGATCAGTGGTATACATGAGAAGAATGGAAGTCTACAGATCCTTACACACAGAAAGAAAATGCCTTCTGATGAAGCAGCTCCCAAAGCTGTTGGAAAACTGCTCAAATGGATACAGTCACACACTGCCAGGGCTGCCCAGAGGATTCCGGGGGCCTGGGGTCTTCGGCGGAGGGGGGCCCTTCCGTTCAGGGACCCGCCGCCGAAGTGCCCCGAAGACCCGCAGTGGGGGCCCTCTGCCGCCGAAGCGGGACCCGCCGCCGAAGTGCAGCCCGGTCTTCAGTGGTAATTTGGCGGCGGGGGGCCCCCACTGCGGGTCTTCGGGGCACTTTGGCGGCGGGTCCCTGAACGGAAGGGCCCCCCGCCAATGAATTACCGCCGAAGACTGAGCTGCACTCCGGCGGCGGGTCCCGCTTCGGCGGTAATTCGCCAGTGGGGGGTCCTTCCACCCCGGAGCGGAAGGACCCCCCGCCGGCGAAGACCAGGAGCGGAAGAAGCTCCTGGGCCCGGGCCCCGCAAGAGTTTTCCGGGCCCCCCGGAGCGAGTGAAGGACCCCGCTCCAGGGTCCCCAAAAAACTCTCGTGGGGGCCCCTGTGGGGCCCGGGGCAAATTGCCCCTCTTGCCCCCCCCCTCTGGGCGGCCCTGCACACTGCTTCAGACAAACGTTACTGGGCACTCTGCAGCTTGGTGGCCCTAAACTATGACCCTCCTGGCCCTGTCATTACTCCAGCTTATTTTTGCCAAGGCTTGAGATGAGCATAATTTTTCTAGGTGATTACAAGGTACCTTACCAACACACATAGCAGGGAGCTACTTTCCTTTTATTGTTAGAGTTAGTGACATCACTAACACTTAAGAGAATGAAAACCTCCACTCAGGAATGGCTTGTTAGATAAATGCTTATTTTTATTTGCAAGTATTAATAACCATGAAAGACACGCAGTCATTTGGCATCACAAACTGTCAAAAGTCTAATACAGATACTGTCTTTGTTGCAAAGCTCTAAATACTGTCATTTTGCAGTGCTTTTACTACTAAAGGAACATTCAAAAAAGTAGCCTTCCAGCCTCCTTAAAATTCTGGTCCAAGCTTGTTACATTTTTATTTGTGTGGCAATACCCCCCCCCAGCTAAGTTTTTTGTTCATTTCTGGACTTCAACATTAAGGCAAGTTTTGCTGAGTAAGAGTTTAACTCATGAATGCATGTCAAGTTGAGAGCTCAACATAGGATTTCACCACAGAACTATTTCTCACCTCTCATTGTTACAATGTAACTGCCCTCAAACTGGATTACCTGAATTAATTTCATTCAGATTCCGTTCTTGCAAAGATGAAGCAGTGAACCTACTACTGAAGGAGAGGCAAGGTTGTTCCAGCCCTTGAAACTGACTTCCAAGCATTCAATTTCATTGCTGGGAACCATCTGCTTCTCCTAGCTACAAGACTGCATACTGTTTTAGTCAACAAAGCAAACCAATGCAATACAAACAAACCCAACTGAGTAATACATACAACTGCTGTTCTGCGAATCCTGGGGATTCTGGTACAAATTATTTTTCAACAGCATCCAAATAGCAATAGTTATTTCCCTACTTGCTTTATTTTAAATAGCACTTTTTTGCATTAACCTCTTTTCATAAATATGCTTTTTTCAAGTATACTCAACTCTTAAAAGTAATGATGTAATCACAGAACATCGTAAAATGTGCCCACTTACCTTTTATGTTCTGCACACCATGTTATGCTGTATTCTGCTAAAATCTTAAACTTCTATATCTTAGCTACATTCACTCCATTTGTTTCCCCCATACGCTTAGAATTTGTATCTGAAATGAGACCTAACCTTGTATTTCCCAATCCCAGTGAAAACTTTGCTGGCATCATCTTATTTCTAGTTGAAAATTCTCTTAAGTTCGAGAATCCGTTTTTGATCTCATGTGAAGTGCAGGACTACAGCTGACTAATTCTGTACATAGACTGTAATTGTACTTTTGGGGAATGAATGTAGTGTAACAAATGGTTCTCAAAATCAGCTACAAGATAAACCCTTCCATATATTCATTGTTATGGCTCTAAAACGCCTTCATTGAGAATTCTAACTTTTTCAATGCAACATGTTTTCTTTTAAAAAAGTTCCCACTAACTGTGCATTACAGGAAGGCTCATTAAAACAAAGAGGTATTCATTTGTGTGTAGAAAAGTAAAATATACCTTTGGAAAAAAAACAGATTTAAGCCAATACAAGTTTTTTTTTAAATCATAAAAATTACTATTAAGAATTGAATTTACCTTAGATTAACTTCAGTTTTCAGACTAATTCACTCGTTTTTTGTCTAAAATGTCTATATCTATATATTTAAAAAAAAGCACGTGCTTAACAAAGATTATACTTGATCATAGTCTCAGGTAAGCTGTTTTTAAATCACAAATCCAACACAGCTGTTTTTTAACTCTAACATTGTTGTATGGTAACTTTAATTTAGCACTTGATTCTTACATGTGCATTAGATGAATAAAGCATTATGCATCAAAATTCCAATATTTTCAAAGACAGTAGTACAGCATTGAAAAATCATAAAGCAGCTCAGATACATTTAACCCAGATTTTTACAGTATCAAAAGCTTGAAAATATGAACCTGAAAGTGATCAACTAATGAATGGAACTGTATCAGTGGTTACTACACATACTGCTCCCTCTGGGATATTACTGAGCCATCTATATGTGACACAAAGTCTTCTTCATTGTCATCACAACATTCACCACCCATGTCCTTCCTTCCCAGTGTTCCACCTTCATAATAATCCATTGGTCTTTCATACTGTTCTTTGAGTCTCTTAAAATTGACTAAATTGTCCCATTCTGGATTGTCTTCTTCATTGTCATCATAAAATTCACCATCTATGTCCTTCCTTCCCAGTGTTCCTCCTTCATAATAATCCATTGGTCTTTCATACCGTACTTGCAATCTGTTAGTATTGACTAAATTGTTGCATTCTGGATTGTCTTCCAGATGATCTTTTAAATCTTTTGATGTTAGACTGTTCACTGGATGTTTTATTTCTTTTTTTATACTGTCAGGATGAGAGTCTACATCATCTGAATGGAGAACATCTATTTGGGACTATTTTTGCATATCTGATGGTGGAATGTAGTTCCTAGCAAAGTAGTCACCACAGACTGTCCATCTTCTCGTATAGCAGATAACTCCAACCAAAACACTTACAAGTATCAGAAGGAGAGCTACATCCACTGCTAAAGCTCTGATGCCATCAGTTGAAGGATGCCATGGAAGCATGGGTGGTCGTGTAGTAGCAGTAGGAGGATCTAATGGAAAGAGGAATGGGGTAGACAAGACACAGAAAAGGCAAAGAATGTCAATACAAGCTAAATAAGTAGAGGGTTTATAAGAAAGCCAAGTTCATGAATATGTAAATATGTTGCTCTCTACTAATAGACAATAGTTTTTCATTCTTAAATTTCTAAGAAGTTTGAGCAATTATAAAGTACTTTTGCAATACAGATGATAGTTTTTTTTCAACTAATTCTTAATTGGCTTCTGTGTATTCATTTTGGGCTATACGATAAGCAGAGTGGGGAACTGCTTTTGTAGCACAAAAGCAATCACTGTCAAATTTTAAAATAACCATTAATTCTCCTGAAAGAATGGAGAAGTTCCTTTCAGTTTATGTAGATTTTATAGTTGACTTCTTCCAACCAGTTTTATCTCATCCATGGAGGATATTATCTACCACAAAACACCAAAATCAAAATAAAACCAACCACTAACCAATTCCTCAGCCAAAGGTAAGAATAATACTGGCGAAGGACAAACAGTATCTTCACTTTTTACTTAAAGTTTTATTCAATTTTGAAATTGTTCAGTGCATTGAAGCAAACTCGTAAAGAATGAAAAAAATACACATTGTGTGCTAAGTTAGCAGAAAGTAAGTTATTGATTTTAATTATTCTCCCCAAAACGCTGACTGTGTTAATAGAACCATTCCCCACTTAAGCTCTTAAGTGGGGAACGGTGAAGGAACTCAAAGTTAAATTATGTTGTGCAGTTCTTTGGTTATGAATTTCCTTTTAAGAGAAAGTCGTCAGCAGTGTAACAATTCAAGTTTATATTTTAAACTGTTTGAAAATAAATATTCTACAGAAACCAGTTGAAGTCACTAAAAATAGTTTTCTGCAGTACGTAATAACTAGTATATTTCCAGAATGTTGATTGGTTTAACTTGTTTTTAAGCATTTTTTTTTAAATTCTAAGTTCCCTGTCTCCTTCTTAATGGCACACATTCTGAATTTTATGTTGCTCTCAGGGGTAGGCACTGAAACATCACTTAAAATCTGCTGCTGGGGTTGTATGACGAGACCTTTTTACTTTTGATTTTCTAAGTCAACTGGCAATATACATGCTTCTATATGTAAAAACCATCTGAATTCATATAAGACTGCCTAATATCTGCAAGTGGTTTTAAATGAAGTGACTTCATGGTCTCTTAAACTGCAAAATCACAAACAATACACTGAGTAGGATTTCTTAAGCGCTGTACGAATTAGCAGCTTACCACCAGCTGCAAGCTTAACTTAATTCATCCAAAAGTTTTTAAAACTGAAATTTTGACTCATGACTTCAGTTTACATTTGAGAGAGAATATTAAAAAGAAAAACCTGCTTACACAATAGATACCAAAGTATCAAGCTATCTTCAACTTGTAGAACCAATGTGAATGAAATTGTTTTTATCATAGAACCAATGTGAATGAAATTGTTTTTAGTTCTTGACTGAGGCCTTGGCTACACTTAAAAATTTGCAGCGCTGCAGCAGGATGTGAAAACACACCCTCTGCAGCGCTGCAAATTGCGGCGCTGCAAAGCGCCAGTGTAGTCAAAGCCACAGCGCTGGGAGCCGCGCTCCCAGCACTGTCCGTTATTCCCCACAGGTAGGTGGAGTACAGACAGCGCTGGGAGAGCTTTCTCCCAGCGCTGGCGCTTTGACTACACTTAGCGCTTCAAAGCGCTGCCGCGGCAGCGCGGCCGCGGCAGCGCTTTGAAGTTTAAGTGTAGCCAAAGCCTGTATCGTTGTAACTCCTGTTCATTACACTTGCCATTTTACTTACAATATAACTTCTGTTCACCATTTCATTACACTTGCCATTTTGCCTACATTGTAACTTCTGTGCAATATTGTAATTCAAACCCCATTTTAAAATGCTTACTCGATTTTGTAGAAGGCATGTGCTACAGCCTCCATTTTTGCAAGCCATACTGTAATTTTATTAGTCTAGTTGAGATGTGTGAATGAGGTATGTATGGGTGACAGAATCAACCTCCAGCACCAGCCCGTCCTGATGAAATAAAGTTCAAATACCAACGGCTGAAGAACTAGACAACAGCCCTAACTCAGGCAAAAAGCATCCACCCTAAAAAGAAAGAAACAACAGTAGGAAGATCAAAGCCAGGTCCCAGGCTGACAGTCACGCCTGCAATTGACGGGTGATCAAGCACCAAACCCAGAGGCGGTGTGACACAGCGAGACCTAGAGACTTTGAATCCAAACTAAAAGCCTATAAAAAGGAAGGGTGAGATAAGAGACTTTGGGTAACGTTCTGCTATCAACATCAAGGAGCATTGGTGCGCGCCCGACAGAGACCTGGCTCCTCCTCGTGCTCAGCTTTCCTGGCCAGTTAGCTGCCACGAGCAACGATCCCAAGCTGAGAACTCAATCAGGACTGTAACTATCCAGCAGCTGCAGAACATTTTCGTGTGTGTGTGTGTGTATGTGTAGAAGTATTAAGGTATTTGCTAATAGTTACAGATCAATAATAAATGTGGCATCTCTGTCTTGACCCCTAAAAATGATCCTGTGTGGGTTTGTCTGGACAACATTATTGGTGGAGAATGCAAAAGGGGGAGCAAGCATAGAATCCACAGTTATTATAAAACTGGTGTGCACACCGCCAGCTTTAGCAAGCCTGACACTATAGGAAAAAGAGTGTAAACTTTCAGTCAATTAGCCAAACTCTGAAGGAAATAGGAGTTTAGGTTTAAACAGGAGGAGGACTTAAAGATCCTTGCTCCAAACTGAAAAATCTTAGGTGCATACACCCTCAGCCGTAGCAAGACTGAGCTAAAGAGGAGAACTTAGTGTTTCTCACTCTGATCCTGGGAAAGGATTTGTATAATTGGTGTATGAACCCTCGGTGGTAGGAGGCCGAGTAATACAGAGGGAGGCTTAGCATCTCTCCCTCTGGCCCAGAGAGGGTTAAGTTGTGAGTTAAAAGTCACTTCTGATATTTATCAGTTTGGTTTCCTGTGTTGTACTTGGTTATGGCAAACTTGTTAGGGAAAATGTTTAGGAAGACACAGTCTAAAGACATCTTTAGAGAAAAACAGGGAACGCTGTCTTTTGTCCAAGAACCCACACCCTTTAAACAAGTACTACAGAGGTTTGGACACAGCCCGTGGACTGAAGGGGGGCTGGGAGATGTGTGTACTATTTCAGATTTGGAGGATAGGCTGGCAAGGTATATAATCCTGTACAAGCCTACTCCAACTAAAAGGGATTCAGCAGCAATCTGGCTTTTGTGGGACACGTGCAGGGATTTATACTCCCGCTTGGCATCCTGCCAGGAGGAGAATGCCTCCCTGCATGAAAACTCACTCATATGGAAAAAGAGGCAGACAGATGGAAAGTGATAGCGACGGGGTGCAAAGCCAGTTAGACCCTCTCCGGGAGGCAATCAGGGAGGGCAAACAAAGAGAAACAAAATTAGAGGAACAGGTCGGGGAAAAGGAAAAGATAGAAAAAGAAAATCAAGTATTGCAGGGCATGGTAAAGAGGTTAACCATAGAACAGAGTAAAGCTCTCCCCGCTAATCACAGCCGATGCGAGTCCCTTATCCAGCACCTTAAACAAAGGCTGGGATTCGCAAACCGCCAGATAGCAGCGGTGACGGCAGGAGAGTGGGACTTTGATCCCCAGAGTGACGTCCCTGACTGGGAAGATGCCCCGAGGGAATCTAGCGAGGTGTGGGAAAGAGAGATATGGAGCAGCAATCCTGAGCCCCAGGGGCCGACTGCAGCCATTAACAGAATTACAAGAACAGACACAGCTGCAGGGACTAGCACAGCTACGACAACCATCCCCGTATCAGCAGCTGATCTCCAAGCGATGGCAAAAATGATTGGACCCCTTAACCGGGAAAATTTCTCAAAATGGACTCTGCGTGTGCTGCAATTGGCAGGCAGAGAAGATTTAACAGTCCCTGAGTTTAAATGCCTCATGACTGCCTGTGCAGCACCCGAATGACAGGGAGTCATTGATCGGGTGATAAGAGAAAACAGGGAGAACAATACTTTCCTACCCCTGTTTGCAAGCCTAGGGGAACAATTGGGTCACCGACATCTAATGATACAGGCGGCCAGCATGATGCAGGAACCTAATGAAGACCCTGAAGGGTACCTATCCTGCTGGGGACTTATGCAGGTCATGGCAGGCATCACCCGCCCTCAAGATGCCCAAGGAGCCCCTGCAAATAACCCTGACATTGTAGCATACGTCACAGACGCCCTGAGGGACTGTACTGCGACTCTTCTCCCTTACTATGCTAATAAGCTCAGTGTCTGGGCACCTAACCAGCCCGTGAGCATGACTGAGCTCTGAGATCACCACTCATTCTGGCCCCGCACTCCAAGTGAAAAAAGAAAGGGCTCCCTTTGTGGCTGCGCTTGAGCAAATAACTTACTCCAATGAGAGTGGCAATATGGGGATAGGAGGCTCCCGAGGTTGCTACCGTGGACGGGGAAATCATAAGCCACGGGGACTTTATTCATGCTCAAACCCCCGCCCTTCTGTAAAAAATGATAATTCCCAACGACCTGAAGGTGAGGGACAGAATACTTATGACTCCACCATCCGCCGCTTGGCCTGGCGGGCAGTAATGCGCCAGGGAGGTGATTGGGAGCACTGGGATGGAGCCCCAACTCGAAATCTAGTCCAAGAAGCCCTACAAGCACAAGAGAATCAGGAGCGTGTAACTAGCATAGCCGCAAGTGCCCCCCCGAGCAACCGAGACTAGGGGGGCCTGCTGGACATGAGCACCCACATAATACAGGAGCGCAGCAATGGGGGCTCATTGGTAAAATGTCCTGGGACTCTGGAGGGAGACCGCACATTTATGTCCAGCAGGAGAATCGCGCTCCTTCACTAGCTTTGATTGATACTGGGGCTGCTGTCTCTTTAATTAGAACCGCTCCACAGGCAGGGGAGAGAGTAAAACAAGTCACTTTAAAATCTTTTCAGGGAAAGCCAAGTACAGGCTGGGAATGGGCACAGGTCCCCTTCTCAATACAAGGGTTTAAAACAAAAGGGAACTTAATTCAGATCCCTGACATGACTGACGAGATTATTTTAGGAGCAGATTGGCTGTATCATAACAACATAATAATCAATTTACCTGGGGGCATATTATGGAAACTAGAAATCCCCTCCGACTGCTCTGACCAGGAAAAGCAGGATCTCATTGTAACCAAAGGGGAAGGTAAGCTTGTCGCTGCTCTCACTACAGAGCAAGCCGAGGAGCAGGGCCGCCCAGAGGGGGGGGGCAAGAGGGGCAATTTGCCCCGGGCCCCACAGGGGCCCCCAGGAGAGTTTTTCGGGGCCCCTGGAGTGGGGTCCTTCGCTCGCTCTGGGAGCGCCGGAAAACTCTCGTGGGGCCTGGGCCCCCGGAGCTTCTTCCTCTCCCGGTCTTCGCCGGTGGGGAGTCCTTCACCTCCGGGGCGGAAGGACCCCCCCGCCGGCGAATTACTGCAGAAGCTGGACCCGCCGCCGACGTGCAGCCCAGTCTTCGGTGGCGGGGGACCCCGCCGCGGGTCTCCGGGGCACTTCAGTGGCGGGTCCCAGAGTGGAAGGGCCCGCCGCCGCCGAATTACCGCTGAAAAGCCGGCTGCGCTTCGGCAGCGGGTCCCGCTTCGGTGGTAATTCGGCGGCGGGGGGGGGGTGTCCTTCCGTTCCGGGACCCGCCGCCGAAGTGCCCCGAAGACCCACGGTGGGGGCTGCGCTTCGGCGGCGGGGGGCCCCACTTCGGCGGTAATTCGGCGGCGGGGGCCCCGCCGCGGGTCTCCGGGGCACTTCGGCGGTGGGTCCCGGAGCGGAAGGGCCCCCGCCGCCGAATTACCGCTGAAGCGGGGCCCCCCGCCGCCGAAGACCCCGGGCCCCCGGAATCCTCTGGGCGGCCCTGCCGAGGAGTGGCGCTCAAAATTCCCCATGGTCTGGACTCAAAGCAAAACAGACTGTGGGAAGATCAATGCCTGTGTTAAGATCGTAGGTGAACTGGTACCCCCTCAAAAACAATATCCCTACCCAAAGGAAGCAGAAGTCCAACTGATACAGACTGTACAGGGCTTGGAACAACGGGGAGTTATTAGAAAAACTAACTCTCCCTTTAACTCTCCCATATGGCCAGTTCTAAAGGCAGATGGGAAGTCCTGGCGGTTAACTATAGACTATAGAAGGATTAATAAAGGGTCTGTACCCATGGCCCCAATTGTAGCAGACATGACACAGGTTAAAAGTGTATTTTGATAGGAAAAGTTGTGTCTGTGCCATTGGATTAGAGAGGCTTGTATGGCAAGATAACTACATCTCAGAACCGCCCGTAAAACAGTGTATGTGTAATATAACTATGTTAAAAACTCCCACCCTAACCTATTACTTCCCAACTCATGAGGATAAAAGAACTAACACGCTGGATACCAGTAATATTCTAAACTTTAACTTCACTTTGGGAGTCAATTGGACAAATCTGTACAACCTAATACAAGAAAATAAACAAATTAGCCACCTGACTGAAACCACACGGACCCAGGTTCAAACACGCAGTTTGGCTATTTCACATCAGGGATCTGAAATATTAAGAGTATCTGCACAAGCAGAGCAAATCATGACGCACCATTGGTATGATATTTTAAAGGGATGGTCCCCCTCTTGGTCTTCAACTTTAACAATTATGTTACATCCAATTGTTGTTTTCTTTATTCTGATAAGCTTAATGTTAATTATAATGTGTGGTATGTGCTGCTGGATGAAAAGGCTGTATTTTAAGCTAAAACCACAAGCTCACATTGTTTCCCAATATGTAGCCTTAAAACAATTGCATAAACTGTGACCCATTCAATGCCCCTGGATTGAAGGGTCAAAAGGGGGACAATGTAGAACCAATGTGAATGAAATTGTTTTTATCATAGAACCAATGTGAATGAAATTGTTTTTAGTTCTTGACTGTATCATTGTAACTCCTGTTCATTACACTTGCCATTTTACTTACAATATAACTTCTGTTCACCATTTCATTACACTTGCCATTTTGCCTACATTGTAACTTCTGTGCAATATTGTAATTCAAACCCCATTTTAAAATGCTTACTCGATTTTGTAGAAGGCATGTGCTACAGCCTCCATTTTTGCAAGCCATACTATAATTTTATTAGTCTAGTTGAGATGTGTGAATGAGGTATGTATGGGTGACAGAATCAACCTCCAGCACCAGCCCGTCCTGATGAAATAAAGTTCAAATACCAATGGCTGAAGAACTAGACAACAGCCCTAACTCAAGCAAAAAGCATCCACTCTAAAAAGAAAGGTTTCAGAGTAGCAGCCATGTTAGTCTGTATCCGCAAAAAGAACAGGAGTACTTGTGGCACCTTAGAGACTAACAAATTTATTTTAGCATGAGCTTTCGTGAGCTACAGCTCACTTCTTCGGATGCATAGAATGGAACACACAGACAGGAGATATTTATACATACAGAGAACATGAAAATATCTCCTGTCTGTGTGTTCCATTCTATGCATCCGAAGAAGTGAGCTGTAGCTCACGAAAGCTCATGCTAAAATAAATTTGTTAGTCTCTAAGGTGCCACAAGTACTCCTGTTCTTTTTCCTAAAAAGAAAGAAACAACAGTAGGAAGATCAAAGCCAGGTCCCAGGCTGACAGTCACGCCTGCAATTGACGGGTGATCAAGCACCAAACCCAGAGGCAGCGTGACACAGCGAGACCTAGAGACTTTGAATCCAAACTAAAAGCCTATAAAAAGGAAGGGTGAGATAAGAGACTTTGGGTAACGTTCTGCTATCAACATCAAGGAGCATCGGTGGGCGCCTGACAGAGACCCAAGCTGCGAACTCAATCAGGACTGGTAACTATCCAGCAGCTGCAGAACATTTTGGGGTGTGTGTGTGTGTGAGTGTATGTGTAGAAGTATTAAGGTATTTGCTAATAGTTACAGATCAATAATAAATGTGGCATCTCTGTCTTGACCCCTAAAAACGATCCTGTGTGGGTTTGTCTGGACAACAAACTCGATCTTAACACTGTTTGTTACTAACGAGGCAACTAAACACCAACAGTGAAACTCATGAGAATGGTCCAAGTAGCATTTAAGCTACTCAGCCTGAAATAGTAGTAACTGAACAAAACAAAACTAGAAGTAAGATCCAAAAAGTTCAGTGCCTCTGACAAATGCAATATTTACAGGCTCTTATTGAGCACTGTTGTTCATTTTTTTTTAAAAATAAGTAATATTGTGTAGAATCAGTTATAAAATTCTTGCATTACATTGAATGATTTATCTTTTTAATGCACACGATACTTACTGCAATTGATTTCTTCATCTGCATTTCATGGATTGTGTCTTGTAGTAATTTATTTGTGTTGCCAAGTTCTGTTCAATGTATTTACTGCTAGTTTTGTAAAAAAAAATCTTTTGAAAGCAACAAACTCAAGTCCATGGTGATTTGTTAACACATCTATATATAAATTAAGTGACTTTAAGATAAGAAAGGAGAGAAAATGCACTAAAGTAATGAACAAAAGGAATTCAGTTTATGATTTTAGTGATCCAGAAGTTCAACCTGAAGTGAAAAAAAACTTTATTTTGTCCTATAATGGAAAAAGGATAGAGGTTTTAACAATCCTAATTTACCAGGATCATCCTCCTCCTCAATTTAAGGGCAAAGACTGAAATTAATTCTTTTTTCCCAAATCAAGGCTGACACAACTGTTGGTTCTATTAGAGAAATAAAGGTTAGATTCATATCTACAACACTTCAGATGGCATCAGAACCAGGTAATGGTGGCAAACTCAAGTATTTAAGAAATAAAAGATAGTGTTATAATCCTTCCTTAGTTCTCCTGACCAGAGAGAATTGTCTTCTGAAGTTTCATCCTTTAAACTCTTCCATTTGTGGTCACACGTAAGCAATGCTTGCTTCTTGGAAAGCATTTTCCAATTGCCATGAAGTAAAACCAGTGTCAACTGCAGATTTTTTGCTAATTGATTTACATAGTGTTAAGGCATCTATAAGATAGGGTTAGTTGAAAACCTGAACTAGTAAGATTAATTTGAATATGTAATACTGTAGACAAGTTTGTTTATGTTCTATTCCACAACCAGAATGTCTAAAAGGACCGCAAGATGAGCCCATCTTAAAGTGTCAATTAAAATGGGATTATTGCCTCAGTTTTCATTTATGTGTGTTCAAGTCTCAAGAAAATATAATCCGGAAAACTTGTATTTTGTTCCGACTTTTATCTAGGAGCCACTTAGTTTGGAAACCTGACAATTCATACTCTTAACAAGCAACAGTGATTAAAGCTTCTCTAGTATTTTCTAAAATTGAACTGTCTTAAATGTCCTTGTAAATTTAATTTTTTTCCTGAAATAAAGGAACAACCCCATTCCCCCCGCCCCTTCCTCCCCCAACTACCAAATGTTGAGGCCAGAATTACTCCACTGTTGCTGTTGTAACAGCTCAAGGCCAAAACTTCCAGAAGCAAGTAAACACTATTGCAGGGGTCGGCAACCTATGGCACGCATGCCAAAGACGGCACGCGAGCCAATTTTTAATGGCACGCAGCTGCCTGCTGGGACTCCACGTGCCATTAAAAAATCCTGCCCGGCGCGGCAAGCTGTGGGGTCTGCAGTCCCAGGCTGGAGCACCGGGCTGAGTGCACCAAGCCGCTGGCTCCTCCCCCGCCGTCCCCCCCCCCCCCGGAGCCCTGCCACGGTGCGTGCAGCGCTCTGGGGGCCGGGGTTGGGTGCTCCCGCGGGGCAGCGTTTGGCTCCGTGGGGAGGAAAAGATGCTCCCCGCTCACCCGGAGCCCTGCCGCCGCACATGCAGTGCTCTGAGGGGCGGGGCTGTGCGGGGTAGTGTATCTGGCACTGCTTAGAGCCTCAAGGTAAGGGGTCCAGGGCTGGGGGGAGGGGTGGATAAGGGGGGGGGCAGTCAGGGGACAGGGAGCAGGGTGGGTTGGATAGGGGGTGGCTAGGGGCGGGGGTCTCTGGAGGGGGAAGTCAGGGAGCTGGGGGGGTGGATGAGGCATGGGAGTTCTGGGGTCTGTTAGGAGGCAGGGGGTGGATAGGGGGCAGGGCAGTCAGGGGAAAGGGAGCAAGGAGGGTCCTGGGAGGCAGTTAGGGTGTGGGGGGGTCTCTCGAGGGGGTGGTCAGGGGGCAAGGACCTGGGGGTCTGGATGAGTCGGAAGTTTGGGGTGGGGGGCTGTCAGGACGCAGGGGTGTGGAGAGGGGTTGGGGCAGACAGGGAGCAGGAGGGGGGTTGGATGGGTTGGGAGTTCTGGGGGTCCTGTCAGGGGGCAGGGAGTGGTTGGATGGGGCACGGCAGTCCCAGGAGTCTGTCTGGGGGTGGGGGTGTGGATAAGGGTTGGGGCAGTCACGGGACAGGTAGGGGGCAGGGGTCCCAGGAGGGAGTACTCAGGGGACAAGGAGCGAGGGGGTTGGGGGTTCTGAGGAGGTCAGTCACCCAGCTCTCTGCCCTGAGCCCTGCACCCCCACACACACCCCAGGCCCCTGCCCTGAGCCCTGTACCTCCCACATACACACCCAGACCTCTGCTTGATTCCTTCATCCCCCTCCCACAACCCTAGCCCTGACTCTGGCACCCCCAGGCATACCCAGCCCCCACTCTGCCCTGACACCTGCACCTCCCTCACATGCCCCCAGCCCTCTGCCCTGACTCTTGCATCCCCCCACATCCCCAGCTCCCCCACCCCCCATACACCTCCCACATCCCCACCCTCACCCTGAGCACCAAACAGGAACTCCTGCACACACATACACCCACATTCCCACCTGCACCCCTTGCACCAAATGGGAGCTGCCCAGGTAAGTGCCCCACACCCAAACCTCCTGGCTCAACCCTGAGCCCCCTCCCTCATTCTAGCTCCTGGCCAGACCCTTCACCTCCAGCCCTGTGCTCAGTGCACTCCCACCCTCAGCTCAGTGCAGAGAGAGGAAGGGAATGGGCCAGAACCAGGGAGAAGGTAGGTACCCACTGTATGTGGGCAGGGCTGGGACCCCAGGCCGGCAGCAGGCTGAGTGGTTCTGGCAATCAGGATCCCGGCTGGCAGGAGCTGGAGGATGGAACCCCTGAGCGGCAGTGGGCTGAGCTGCTCAGCCCACTGCCAGTCTGGGGTCCCAGCAGCCAGCCCCACACAGCCCGCTGCCAGTCTGGGGTACTGGCTGCTGGACCCTTGCCAGCTGGGGTCCCGGCCGCAGGCCCTGCTCAGCCCGCTGCCGGCCTAGGTGAACAGAACCTGAGACCAGCAGTGGGCTGAGGGGGCCGGCGGCATAAGATCAACATTTTAATTTTAAATGAAGCGTCTTAAACATTTTGAAAACCTCATTTATTTTATAACACTAGTTTAGTTATATAATATATGGACTTATAGAGAGAGACCTTCTAAAAATATTAAAATGTATTAATGGCACGCAAGACCTTAGAGTGAACAAATGAAGGCTCGGCACAGCACTTCTGAAAGGTTGCCAACCCATGGGCTAGTGTATCGTCTCAGACACTACTGTGGTCCTATTAAGTACTATGATTGGCAGACAGCATGCATGATTGAACAACGGTATTAGCCCCTAGAAACAGTGGCAGTACTAGTAGGGTAGTGGTTTATTTCATAGACTCATAGACTCTCAGGGTTGGAAGGGACTTCAGGAGGTATCTAGTCCACCCGCTGCTCAAAGCAGGACCAATCTCCAACTAAATCATCTCAGCCAGGGCTTTGTCAAGCCTGACCTTAAAAACCTCTAAGGAAGGAGATTCCACCACCTCCCTAGGTAACCCATTCCAGTGCTTCACCATCCTCTTAGTGAAAATGTTTTTCCTAATATCCAACCTATTAGATTTCCATTTGTCCTTCCCAGTTTTATATTATCTTTAATCAAAGACTGAGTTTTAGGTAACCTGTTATAGAACATGGCTAAAAACACATTCAACTAGACACCTAATCCAATTTCTAACACAGTATTTTAAACTAAGCATGCTTAGGAAGTGAAGGGAGAAACAACAACTCACCTAAAATGTAGATCGTCTTTTGATCACTTGTTTGTCCAAGGGAATTGGTCACCTTACAGACGTAAGTCCCAGCATAATTGTAAGTCAATGGACGGTTGAAATGCAGAGTATTATTTGAAGACATTAAACCTTCAGGCCATTGCCCATCCAACCTGAGTTAGACAATATTTGGAAGTTTAAGCATTCTCAGAATTTACACAATAAAATTTAAAAGCAAAATGTATTATCTGACCTGGCTGGTGGTTCCTATCCTGAGCTGGGCTCAGCTGCTAGTCCCGGCTGGGCTTTGGAGGATGGAACTTCCTCTTCCCCTGCATGGCATCTGGGGTCATGTTAGACCCATCCCCACATTTCTCCCCCAGCTGTCGGAAGCTCTGCCAACTCCCTCCTCTCCCTCCCCGTCTCGTCCCCCATACTTCCTATAGCCATCGCTCCTCAGCTGCAGAGAGAGGAATCGCTGCACAGGGAGCTGCTCCCCGTGCATCCAGATCCCCTTATACCCAGAATCCTCCTGACTAGCCCCACTCCCCCTGCACCTGCACCACCCCCACAACCCACCCTACCAAGCCCCAACCAGCTGCACCTGGATCCTGACTCCACTGGATTCCCACACTGAGCACCCACCCACACCTCACACTGAGCCCCAACCATCTTCACCTGGACCCTCCTGCAGAGTTCCATTAACACTGCACCCAGAACTGTCCAACAAGTCCCCAGATCTCCCCCCACCGCACCCAGATGCCCCACACCGAACCCTCCCAACCCACACCTGGATTCCCCCACACTAAGCCCCTCCCCCCTTGGATCCTGCCTGCCCTACTGCACCTGGCACATAGGGTAGGGCCCTGGGGTGTTTCTGGGGCACACTATGTCACAGTTGGGTGCAGCCTCACTGCTCAGTCTGTGTCAAATTTTTAAGAAAAGACTTTTTACTAGTAACAATATAGTTTTACTGCCAATAGGACAATTTAACTAATTCAGTCCTTCAAATCACCATTAGTGGAAGTCTGAGACACAAAGTCAGGATAATACATTTGGGCTTAATAAGACCTGAATTTATGTCTCAGGATTTCTCTGAAAGTTTAGACCAGGGAGCAATATTTTTGGAAAAACTGACAATTGTAGGAACAAAGTTACAAAACCCAAAGGACCACCTACAGCTTCCTGTCTTGTTAGTACATGCAAGGCTGATGCACGTGGAAATGCCTATCTTCCGCACGGCTATCTCTAGAGGAAGAGAGACGGACTACTATCAAGGGCCAACAATTCAAAGATGTGGAGGAGGAAGAGCTTTCTGAGTATATTTGCAGCATTCAGTGTAGCGCTTAACACAAATTCATTTGTATCTTGAACAGCCTGTATGATTTCACATATGTATTGGCTCTGCCAGCTGTTTCTTGTTAATGTGCTGAGAGACTTTTGTTTAGGGGGATCTTTAAATGATCCTTCACTGTTAATTAAGAAATTAGATGGTTTTAGGGCATAGGGGGGTTATAACTCACCAAAAAAGGAGCGGAGAGGTTATTTACCTTTTACAGTAACTGGAGTTCTTCGAAGGGTGCCCCCTCCCCACAATGTGTGCTCCACATCAGGATATGCACATGCCCTTGCTCTCTTGATAGGAGTTTTCAGTCAGCAGTGTCTATGGATCCACATCTGGACCCTGAACACCCTGTGCCTTGATTCAAGAATATATAGGGAGGGCAGTTTCTTCTCAACCACCAATGTTTCAAGACAGGCTCTGAGGCAGAGGGGAAGGATGTTGGGTAGTGGCATACCCTTGGGGACATACGTCTGGAAGAACTCCAGATACTATACAAGGTAAAGAAAGCGGAGCGATTATCTGAGTAGTGTCCCTATGGGTGCTCCATGTCAGCAGACTCCCCCATCATGGAACAGGGTGCTGGGGAAGTGGATTCAGTATGGATCACAGGACAACATCAAAGGCCATGTCAGTCCTGGAGGCAGGCAGGAAAGAGCGTAATGCTGGTAAAACATGGGTGACAAAGACAAGGTGCAAATGTCTGAACTGGGTCTATACTTGAAAGGGGCTAGAGTGAGTCCTGGTGGAATGAGCAGTAACTCTCAGGGGAGGAGGGCAGATTAACAATGAAACTTCGTAGAACGTGAGGGTGCAACCTTCAACTCATTTGGACAGCCCCTGGGTGCAGATCAGATGTCCCCTTTCATTCCTTCTGCAACAGAGATGAAAAGTCAAGGGGAAACCCAAAAGGGCCTACTCCTGTCATGGTAAAAGCCAAGAGCTCCTTAAACATCAAGTGTATGGTGGCTCACTTCTCTGTAAGAGTGAGGCTCCGGGTAAATACTGGGAGATTAAACTCCTGCTTAACTTGCAATTCAGAAAAGACTTAGGGACTGAGTCACCTTATTTTGGTAGAACACTGTATTCGGTGGGTCCACCATCAAGGTTCCAAGCTCTTACGCTCCTGGGCAAAGTAATGGTTATGAGGAATAAGGTCTTAAGGGCCAAATGAAGGAGGGAACAACTCCCCACAGGTTCGAATGGAGGTTTCCTCGAAGCGTTGATAACTCGAGTGAGGTCTCATGCTGGTGTTAGTTCCTGGATAGGAGAGAAGAGGTTGAACAGGTTCTTGATGAATTTGGTGGTGCAGAACCTTTTTATGGGAAGGTGGTCCTTGCCTATACAAAGCACAGGAATTGCTTGTGTGAGGGATGAATGGTGACATGGAAACAAGAATCCTGAAGGTTCAAGGAATGAAGCCTCCCAGAGGGAAAAAATGGTTACCCACCTTTTAGTAACTGTGTTGTTCATGTCCATTCAAAGTAGGTGTGCACGCACTGCGTGCACGCCAGCCGGAAGATTTTCCCCTAGCAGCGTCTGTAGGGTCAGCCCTGGTGCCCCCTGGAGTGGCGACACTACGGCGCCCTATAAAGGGGCCCACTGACCCTCCATCCCCTCAGTTCCTTCTTGCCGGCACTCCGACAGAGGGGCAGGAGGGTGGGTATTGGAATGGACATGAACAACACATCTCAAAGAACAACAGTCACTAAAAGGTGAGTAACCATTTTTTCTTCTTCGAGTGGTTGTTCATGTCCATTCACAGTAGGTGACTCACAAGCCTAACCTTAGGTGGCGGGGTCGGAGATCACTGGTGACTGGAGTACTGCATGACCGAAGGCTGCATCATCCCTAGCCTGGTGCGTGATGGCATAGTGTGATGAGAACATGTGGATGGAGGACCACGTGGCCGCTCTACAAATCTCCTGAGTTGGGATCTGAGCCAGGAACGCCACAGAGGAGGCCTGCACCCTAGTGGAGTGGGCCATGACCGGAGGGACAGGGGCCTTAGCTATGGGGTAGCATTTCCGGATGCAGGTCGCGATCCACGAAGAGATTCGCTGAGAGGAGACCGGGATCCCCTTCCATCCTATCCACCACTGCGATGAAGAGCTGAGTTGAGCGTCTGAACGGCTTGGTACACTCGATGTAAAAAGCCAAGGCTCTGCGGACATCCAGGGCATGTAACCTCCGGCCCTCATTGGAAGAGTGTGGTTTCAGATAAAACACCGGGAGAAAAATATCTTGACCCATGTGGAACTGTGAGACGACCTTGGGTAGGAAAGCCGGGTGAGGTCTAAGTTGGACCTTGTCCTTTCAGAAGACAGTGTACGGGGGCTCGGATGTTAACACCCTGAGCTCCGACACCCTCCTGGCTGAGGTGATCGCCACCAGGAAGGCGGTCTTATACGACAAGTACAACAGGGAGCACGAAGCCAGAGGCTCAAAGGGAGGTCCTGAAAGGGCGGAGAGGACCAGATTCAGGTCCCAAGTAGGGGCCGGCTGATGAACATGCAGAAATAGCATGTCCATACCTTTGAGGAAACGCCCGACCAGCGGGTTTGCAAACACCGAGGTACCCCAATTTGGCCAGGTAGGTGTCCCTAGTTGACGGTTTCCTACTGCCGAGCAGCACTTGTCTGATCTGCTGGGAGCACTGCATCTCCACCGGGTTCAGCCATGGAGCACCTGTGAGGTGAAGGGACTCGAGGTTCGGGTGGTGGAGGGAGCCCTGGTCCTGTGTGATCAGGTCCGGGAGCAGGGGCAGCGTCAGGGGCGCCTGAATGGACATGTGCAGGAGTGACGTGTACCAATGCTGGTGCGGTCACGCCAGAGCTATCAGGATTACCCATGCGTGATCCCTGCGAATCTTCAAAATCACCCTGTGTACCAGGGGGAACGGAGGGAAGGCGTAGAGCAGACTGACCCCCCAAGACTATAGGAAGGCGTCCGACAGAGACCCCTGACTGCGGCCCAGGAGGGAGCAGAACCGTCAGCACTTTCTGTTTTCCCTCAAGGCGAACAGGTCTAACCGGGGAAAGCCCCAGAGCTGGAAAATTGAGCGTACCACGTCCCATTGGAGGGACCACTCGTGACCCCAGAACGAGCGGCTGAGGGTGTCTGCCAAACCGTTCTGCTCCCCCAGAAGGTACAACGCCGTCAGGTGGGTAGCATTGTGGACACAGAAATCCCACAGCGCGAGAGCTTCCCTGCACAGGGGAGAGGACCATGCACCCCCCTGTTTGTTGATATAAAAGACTGCCGCCGTGTTGTCCGAGAGGACTGAAACACATCTGCCGGCCAGGTGGGACCGGAAGGTCAAACAAGCCAGGCAAACGGCTCTCAGCTCCCTGACATTGATATGCAACTTGAGGTCCTCCGGTGTCCACAAGCCCTGCGCCCTGAGGTGTCCCAGGTGCGCTCTCCAACCCCGATCTGAGGCATCCGTTACCAGGGAGAGGGAGGGAGGGCTGTGGGGCAGCAAAGGGGACACCCATGCACACTTTCTGCGGGTCGAGCCACCACTGCAGCAAGCTCAGCACCGAGCGGGGAATGGACACCACTGAATCCAAGGGGGTCCCTGGCTGGGCGATAAACTGTCACTAACCAGGACTGTAGCGGGTGAAGCCGGAGTCTGGCATGGTCTACCTCATAGGTGCATGCCGCCATGTGAACTCGGAAATCACACGGAACCTGGATTCCGGCAGGTACGCTCTGCCATGGGTAGAGTCCAGAACTGCTCCTATGAACTCCATTCATTGCGTCGGAGACAGGGTGGACTTGGCTTCGTTCAAGAGGAGGCTGAGATCGAGGAAGGTCAAACCCCAGACAGAGCGCTGAGGCACCAAATGTCAGGGTGCTCAGACAGCAGTCCTCCCCCGCCCCAAACCCCTTGTCTTGCTGTGACTGCTGCAGTGTGGATGGGGGGCGGGGCGGATTTCAACAAAGGGGAATGCTGGAAGTCGAGAACCTTTATTTCTTGAAGTCTGGGATAGCTGCCGAAGGAGCTCCTGGCAATAAGGGAGCTCGGCTCACCGAAGGTCCAGTCCCCATTCCCAGGGTTGCCCAAAGCTCCACAAACTATTTGCTCTCTCTGGGATCTACTCAGACGGGCTGGATGTGGAAACACCTTGAAGATTTCTATCATGTCATGTCGTGTCTATTAATTAACACGCTGAGACTCCCTGCAAAGGGAATGAGTCGGTAGGTCCTCTGAATAAGTCTAGCTGAGCTAGAGAGCTGCAGAGAACCCACTGAAAGTCTTCTCCCAGTTTGCACTGGATCCGGCGTAGGGCCTGGGGTGGCTTCTTTGTCTCACTGTCAGTCATTGCAAAGTTCTGCTCGGGGACTCCTTGGAGATACCCCTTGCACCTCCCAGCCTCAGCTGACAGCTGCATGCCAACAATCTCTCCTACCCAACTTCCAGGCTCCCCCTCCGAGCGGGCTGCAAAGCTCCCTCCTGCCCCTGGATAGGTAGATGTGCATTGCTACAGGCCTTTGGGACTCTGCCAGGGGATGTACACTAGCCCACTGGTGAGTGTGTGTTACAGGTCTCCCTCTGTGCCAATCCACGGAGGACAGCAGTTTGTTACAGCCTCCAGCTCGGGAGCTTTAGCAGCTCATGCTCCTCCTAACCCTGCCTGCCCCAGCTCTGTCCCGAGTGTGTTGGCTGAGTTGGTGGCCATCGCACACGCAGATGTGATTTTCAAGTGAGCTGGTTGCTGTGGGTGAGAGCATGCTGGGAGCCCTCCTAGCCCACCAAACTGGCATCTCTATTTCCTGGTGCACCGTCAGAACCCATCACTGTTATTACACCTGCTGGCCCAGCCAAGACCACAGCCCCATTGTGCTCAGTGTTCCACATACCCATTGTCAGAGACAGTCTCTGCTCCAAACAGATCACAGCCTAGCTTGATAGGCAGTGGAAGGGGAAATTGGTGGGAAGTGACTTGCCCAAGGTGACACAGCAGGTCAGTAGCAGAGTCAGGGGTAGAACCCAGATCTCCCGAGCCCAGCTCAGGTGCCTTTCCACTGGATCTTGTTGTGTGTGGATGTCTGACGCGGGTAAATCTGTGGGTCAGGTTGCCTGTAGCTCCTATTTAACTGAGTACGGGGGGGTGGAACAAAGGTAAGGTGCCACATCGGTGCCGAGCCCCAGGGTCCTACAGGGGGCGCTGTTTATGAATGCAGGGCAGTGGCACACCCAAAGCATCGTGGCTGGCATGGCCATAACACCCCATTCCCAGGGGCCTTGCAGGGACTGAACTGTGATGCTCGGGCCTGGTTCACACGGCAGCTCCTCAGTGAGCACTTCCTCAGCCCCCGTAGCATAATAAATGGCGTCTGTAACTATATTAAATTAATTTCATTGATCCTTTCCCCCATCTTCTCTTTGAAACACCTGAGTGCGGCGGTTATAATTGGGCTGTTTATTATTCCAGTGCCGGAAAGGTCTGCACCTCCCTGTACCTCAGATGGCTTGTTTACCTATTACCCTTCAGGTTTGGATAATGGATAGAGCTCCTTTCCGGTGGCCGGCTTCCATTTCATTCCCTTTATTATTTGTTGCTGTGATTCTATTACTGTTCACGACTCTGAAACCGCAGACGTATTGGTGACAGTTTCCCAGCCCAGCCTGATGCCACAGGCACAGCATCGAAGACCGGGACCAAAGTGTGCTGGGCTGGCTGAGGCGGTAAATGAGTCTTTAGCAATTTAGCGCAATTGTGCTGTCCTCAGAGAAGCCAGCACTGGTGAACCCCATGCTCTATGCTGCCTTGTGCTGCCAAACCCTCAGTCTATTTTTTAAACAGAACCCTCCTGCGATCCCCCATTAGGATCTCCATTTGTACGTGCCCTGTCCTGATGCCTAGAGGAGAGGTGATAATCAGGCCTGCATGCCAATGTCGTCTGCAGCTGAGCTCCCAAGGTCTAAGTCCCCCTGCCACAAATCCAGGCGTAATACAGGGGAACAAAATGTCACAGGAAACCCCATCTCTGATCAGCCAGGACATTTGTCAGCGGTCAGATCTTTGGTCCATCTAACCTAGCATCCCAGCAGGGGCTAGTATCTGATTGTACAGTGGTTGGCCAGGACTGCGATTCCTTCATAAAGCATCTAGACAATTAGTATCCTGCTTGGTAACCTAGGACAAGTCATATCACCGCCTGGTGCCTCAGTTTCCCTATCTGTAAAACGGGAATAATGGTACTATGTGCCTTTGGAAAGTGCTGTGTAAGTGCTGGGTGGTATTATTATTATTGTTATTATTATTATTAATTATGCAATGTTATACACGTGGGAAAGAGTAAGAGGGGGAGTTCCTTCCTGACCTGCCCCAGGAGAGTCTGGTGTGCAGGCACTTTGTTTACTCTTATTAACCTACCGCTCACAGCTACGGATCCTGCTAATGGTCATGACATTACCCAGCCATTTGTAGATCCAGCTGGGGGAGGTAAGCCCTGGTTCTGCTGTGTTGCACCATCGTAAAGGAGGAGTAATGCTTCTGAATCCAATGGAATTTCACCAGGAGGAGGTCTCTTAAATTTACACACCCCACTGGCTTCAGTGGAGTCTCCGGTTTGTGAGGCCAGACCGTGGCCTTGGGTGCCTTGCAGGGGCTGCTACGTTCAGTATGGGGGGAGCAAAGCGGATGAGCCCTGGAGGCTGCTGTTCAGTCCTCGGCGCTCGGGTGTTGGGCTAGTTCTGACAGAAGGAAAGAGCCAGGATGCACTTTAGGCCTCACTCCGACAAACTCTGCTTGCCTTTGCTGTGCTGTCTGGGATGCTTCACTTTTAGGCTGGCTTTAAATTAGGGCCATCTTGCTACACCACCATAGCCAAGAAGGCCCTCCTCTCACCCACCTCACTTCTTATTCCAATCTGTGCTAAGCATTGTCCGGAGCTGAACAAGGTCCCTTCCCTCCATGTCCCCCGGCACTGCCAGATTCCCTCCCCTCCTCAACCTTCAGTGGGAAGGGCAGGGAACTGCGCTCCAGAGCCTCTCACCTTCATCCTCCATACAAACCCTCAAGCACCAGGGGCATCACTGCAGTTTCAAGGGGACGTGATCCTCCAGGCCTCCCTCAAGCCTTTTGCAGAGTCAGTTGCCGCAGTGGGCTAGAGTCGAGGCAATATGGAGCTTGCCGCGAGCTGAACTTGCACATCTGCTTTGAGCAGGTGAAGTATTGGAGGCTTTGTGGCATTAAATAGGAAAATGAAAAATGCAGTCAGCACAGCACCCCCTGTTGTTCAGTTTAATATTACACTCATTTTATCATGTGCTGCCTCTCAGTTTTTCAAAATTAACACCCAGTGGAGAAGAATGGGAACATAGAATCATAGAATCATAGAATCTCAGGGTTGGAAGGGACTGTAGCAGTGCATGGGATTCTTCCGTCCTAAGTGCAGGATTCTATGATTCTATGATTCTATGATCAAAGAGTACTGATAGGTCCCCCCTTACACCCGAATCCAGGGACAAGTCAGCTTTCTACACCCCCTATGGATTGTACCAGTTCCATACCTTCCAGAGATTGATGGATGAAATCTTGTAACTCCACAGACAATATGATGCTGCCTATCTGGACACCATTGTCACGTAGAGCCAGAATTGCAGGGACCACCTGAAACAGGTAATGGCAGTACTTCAATCCCTCACGGATGCAGGCTTGGCAACCAATCTAGCAAAATGCAAGATTAGGACCCACGGAGTTACGTACCTAGGGAACCCAATAGGAGATGGCCAGCTGTGACTCTTGGTGGACAAAGTCCATACTTTCATGAGCTGCCCTGTCCCTTCACTGAACAAAAACAAGCGTGACGATGCCTGTGATTAGCCGGGTACTATCAACATTTTGTCCTGGGATTCTCCACCATTGCAGCACCCTGAACAGGCCTCATAAAAGAGTGCCACCCCAGGTCAATACGGTGGATGACAAACTGTGACAAGGCCTTTAAGACACTCAAGGAGTGTCTATGTAGAGAACCCCGTCAGCAGCTTGAGAACCGTGAATACAATACAATACAATACAAGAGCAACGGAGAAATCTGAGGATATGATTCCACGTCCAGCTCAGGACCCTGCTGACTTCCCAGCCCCGCTAACGCTTTGCATCTTGAATTGTCGTCCTCCGTGCCAAGCCCAGGTCCCATGGACGAGGAGAATAAGAAACACAGAGCTGCCTTCAGTGACAAATGGTTTTATCCTGAGCCAGAGGGAACCACTGGACAAACTTGTCTGATGTGATCCTGTCACATTTATGTCACCGTGCTGGGCCATTGCATCATGATGTGACGGTGCTGCGTCAAAACGTCACCCTGGTGCAGCGCCCCTCTGTACTGTCAGAGCACCCAGGGACCAGAGGCAAAGATTACGACATTCCATGCTGCTCACAGAACAGCGAGACCTCAGCATATATCGCCTGCGTTGCAATGGGATTCCAAGATCCATGAACGTTCCAGTCCGTGCGTGTTGAGTCTGTGATGATGAAACCTGGGGCTCAGATACTCAGGTGACAGGGGCCATAATAAGCAGCCAGATAGACAGAAATACCAGGTTAGTTGTGACCCTAGCCCTGGCCCCAGCTGCCACATGCACAGGGAAAAAAGTGAACTTTGAGCTTTTCCTGACTGGTGACTCAGTGACACTCACCACCAGACAGTGAAATCTGGAGTCAGTCCTGGGATTTCCTGTCCTGAGGAGCAGTTCTGCCCTCAGTCATGGGGTACCCTTCTCAGAGCAATAGAGAGGTGCAATCGGACGGCTGCTCAGACGTGCTGATTCCCAGTCCTTTGTGGCCAATGGAAAGACATGCATTGACGTCAGCGGACTTTGGATCAGGCTTGTGCTTAGGAGAATTTCCCTTCCATAAAGCAGAGAAGCATATGCTTTCCCCCCCAAAGCCACTGAGAAGCGGCTTCCCCTCTGCCACTCCTCCGTCCCCACCCCTGATAGCATGTCTGTGCAGATGTTTGTATTCTCTGCAGCTGATGAAAATATTCATTATCTCGTTAGCTGCTGCGGCGAAGGAAGCTCGGATTTGCATTTCCACGGATAATCACCCAGCACAAACAGAGCCTGTCACCCGGCGGCACTAATTGGGCAGAACACCAATCCGCCAAGGAAGGGGGAACCCCCACAGAAAGGAGGGGAGAGCGGCATCCTTCCTCGCTCCATGCAATGGGTGGCCAGGAGGGGAGGCAGGGACCAGTCCTCACTCAACGCAGGCCGAGCATCAAGAGGGGAGGGGAGGTGGGGCTCAGGATGGAATTACCCAGACTGGGTTCATGGGCTGAGCATTGGGGAGTTGGACTGGATGGACTCCTCTCTTTTTGCTGGCGAAAGGGGGCGGGAGTCGGAGAGGATACATGAGATGGACTTGCTCCATCACTGAGTGTCGGGGGTGGGTGAGGTTCAGAACAGGAGCAGATTGTCCATTCTGTGGGGGGAGGGGAGCAAGTGTGTGTGTGTGTGTGTGTGTGTGTGTGTGTGAGTGTGTGTGTGTGTGTGTGTGTGTAAAGACGTGGGGAGGATACAGCAAGGGCCCAGAGTGGAATTACCCGCTCTGTGCAGCCTGAAAACTGATCCAATAGCAGGGTGAAGGGGAGCAGAATTATCCCCTCCGAGCGGAGAGGCACTTGGAAGCTGGGCCCAGAGCAGGTGCGGAGGATGAATGACCTCATCTGCGTGTGGGCTGAGAACAGGGAAGGGGATGGAGTGTGGTCAAAATAGGAGCCTCGACTGGAATTGCCTCCTCTGTGGAAGCTGAGCAGCTGGGGTGGAGAGGGCTCAGCTGAGGTCATGGTCCATCTGGTGGAGCTGAATTCTCAGTCTTCTCTAGAGTCAGTGCAACGCAAAGGTGGGCGTATGCCTCCACACTCAGCGCATGAGTTCAGGGAGTGCTCTTGAGACAGGAGGCCCAGGTTGTATGGGATGGGGGGATTCTTACAACGCTGAGCTGGTCAGGGGACGGCCACCCCTTGAATGACGTGATTCCGATTGCACATGGGGCTGCTCCCCTGAGTAGCGTTGTGTTACTTTCCCAGCAGAACTGTCTCTCTGCACGCTTGTTCTTGGATTTTTGCACCTGACTTTGTGGGAAAGGCCAGCACGTCTCTGAGACAGTCCCTCTCCCCAGCCAGTCAGCGTTCATAGAATCATAGAATCATAGAATCTCAGGGTTGGAAGGGACCTCAGGAGGTCATCTAGTCCAACCCCCTGCTCAAAGCAGGACCAAACCCAACTAAATCATCCCAGCCAGGGCTTTGTCAAGCCTGACCTTAAAAACCTCTAAGGAAGGAGATTCCACTACCTCCCTAGGTAACCCATTCCAGTGCTTCACCACCCTACTAGTGAAAAAGTTTTTCCTAATATCCAACCTAAACCTCCCCCTCTGCAACTTGAGACCATTACTCCTTGTTCTGTCATCTTCTACCACTGAGAACAGTCTAGATCCATCCTCTTTGGAACCCCCTTTCAGGTAGTTGAAAGCAGCTATCAAATCCCCCCTCATTCTTCTCTTCTGCAGGCTAAACAATCCCAGTTCCCTCAGCCTCTCCTCATAAGTCATGTGCTCCAGCCCCCTAATCATTTTTGTTGCCCTCCGCTGGACTCCCTCCAATTTATCCACATCCTTCTTGTAGTGTGGGGCCCAAATCTGGACACAGTACTCCAAATGAGGCCTCACCAGTGCTGAGTAGAGGGGGATGATCACATCCCTTGATCTGCTGGAAATGCCCCTACTTATACAACCCAAAATGCCATTAGCCTTCTTGGCAACAAGGGCACACTGTTGACTCATATTCAGCTTTTCGTCCACCGTAACCCCTAGGTCCTTTTCTGCAGAACTGCTACCCAGCCATTCGGTCCCTAGTCTGTAGCAGTGCATGGGATTCTTCCGTCCTAAGTGCAGGACTCTGCACTTGTCCTTGTTGAACCTCATCATATTTCTTTTGGCCCAATCCTCTAATTTGTCTAGGTCCCTCTGTATCCTATCCCTACCCTCCAGCGTATCAACCACTCCTCCCAGGCACTTTTTGTCCCAAGGGATCCCCACGTGCTTTATAGCCTTAAAGTGATACCCAGACTTATCCAGAGGGATTGCTTCGCCCACGTGCTGGAATTCAGCTGCCTCTGGGGTTGGGTGCAGCAGATTGTTCAACAGGGCACAGCGATGTTACTAGAGCAGTGCGGGATGATGCGCTGCTTGAAACAAGAGGGCTTCTGTATCCTAACTGGCAGTGATGAGGACACAATTTATCCCCTGCCCAGAGTCTTGAGTAGCCTAGTAGTGTCCATGCACTGTCAGGAGATGAGTGGGAATGAACCAGATAGAGATGAGCAAGTGAAACCAGAGAAGGGCCTTGGGTCTAGGCACTGGGCTGATGAGTGTATAATCCACCCAGCACCACACCGGTCTCCGTCTCCCTCTAGTTGTCAGCCCACGTCAGAAGATACGAGCTGACTCCAGCTCCCAGCTAATGGAGTTACTCCTTTAGCCGAAGCAATGGAAGTTCATGTTTCACCTCTGTAGGGGCAGGATTCACACCCTGAGGCAGTAGGGAACCGGTATAAATGCTGAAGCAGACTCCTAGATGAATAGAGGGTTGCAGGCCAGTGGCTTGTGGATTTTGCTTTTGTTCACCTTGCTGCGTTCTCAGACACTTGGCGATTTCCCTTGTCCCTTCCCCGCAGCACAGCTCTTACTTGTGTGCCCAGCGCTGCTGTCTAGTGTGGGCTCCCCTTTTACCCCCACCCCCTTTCATTATCCGGGCAGGACAATTCCAGATTCTGGCTGGAGATAGACTAGCTGACCTGTTAGGTCTTTCCCATCTCCAACTTTTATGATTCTCTTTATACCTGGGATTATTGCATTGTTCATTGATGTTATTAAGAGATGTGGCAGAAATCGGTGTTATAATAATAACGGCATTGATTTATATAGCACTTTTTGTCCCAAGGGATCCCCACGTGCTTTATAGCCTTAAAGTGATACCCAGACTTATCCAGAGGGATTGCTTCGCCCACGTGCTGGAATTCAGCTGCCTCTGGGGTTGGGTGCAGCAGATTGTTCAACAGGGCACAGCGATGTTACGCAGCACTTTAGGACAAGAAGTGAAGAAGAATCCCATATTCAACTGAAAATACAGGGGGAATGGGGGGGGGAGGCAAGATTTGATCACCAAAAAGGGAACTGGGTCAGGGTACTGGAGTTAACACCCTGTATCCCTGCAAAACATGTTGTGTACCCATCAGTGACCACAAGCCGTCAGTTTTGTTTGTCAAACAAAAGCACCATTTCCTACAGAACGGTGCCCCTGCCGGCACCACGAACATTGGTTCAATAATAACTCTGAGAGAAGACACGCACCCACTAGATCATTAATGCTACTACTTACGAGCACCAAGCCGGTCCTCAGAGAGCCGCCATACAAGGGCTTCACCTAGTGTGGCATTGCGTGGCTTCGGAGAATCATTGCTTCAGGCAGTGTGACTGCAGGTCAATACTGGAGCAGAGGTTTCTGAGCCCTACGACGTTGTCACTGGACCCTGCCAGGTGGCAAACGGTACCTGCTTCCAGACCGTGTGGGTCTTGGTTGAATAGATTGAATGGATGAATAGAAAGCCCTTCCCCATCCCAAACTATCATTTCAGAGGCCACAGAATAACCCTTGTACAGTGGAGATGTCAAGCCAAGCGCTGTGGCATTCTTCATGAGTTCATTGGACTGGCCCTCCACCGAGGGCTAACACGTAGCAGTCACAGAGAACATGCTGATTGTCCTCCCTTTCTTATTGTCACATCCAAGCCCCCGGGGGGTGGGGTGGGGTGTATGTAGAACTGTAGAAATATAGGGCTGGAAGGGAGAGGTCATCTAGTCCAGCCCCTTGCTCTGAGGCAGAACCAATTCAACCTAGACCATCCCTGACAGGTGTTTGTCTAACCCGTTCTTAAAAACCTCCAAGGATGGGGATTCCACAACCTCCCTTTGTAGTGCATTCCAGTGCTTATTTCTCCTTATAGTTAGAAGCTTTTCCCCCCTAATATCTACCCTAAATCTCCCTGGCTTCAGATTAAGCTGATTACTTCTTGTCCTACCTTCAGCGGACATGGAGAACGACTGATAACTGTCCTCTTTATAACAGTCCTTAACATATGGAAGACTCTTTTCAGCCCCCCCGCTCCAGTTTTCATTTCTCAAAACTAAACATGCCCAGGTTTTTTTAACCTTTCCTCCTAGGTCAGGTTTTCTAAACTGTTTATCACTTTTATTGCTCTCGCCTGGAGTCACTCCAGTTTATCCACATCCTCCGTAAAGTGTGGTGCTCAGAACTGGACACAGGACCCCAGCTCAGGCCTCACCGGTGCTGAGTAGAGGGGGACAATGACTTCCTGTGTGTTACACGTGACACTCCTCGTAATACTCCCCAGGATGAGATTAGCCTTTGTCGCAACTGCATCACATTGTTGACACGTACTGAATTTGTGATCCACTGTAACGCCCAGCTCCTTTTCAGCAGTACTGCTGCCTAGCCAGTCATTCCCCATTTTGTAGTTGTACATTTGCCTTTTTTCTTCCTAACTGTAGTACTTTGCACTTGTCTTTACTGAATTTCACCTTATTGATTTCAGACCAATTCTCTAACTTGTTAAGACAGTTGTGAATTCTAATCCTGCCCTCCAAAGTGCTAGCAACCCCTCCCAGCTTGACGTCATCCGCAAATTGTATAACCTTGATGTGCCTCAGACACCTCCCGTCTCTGCACCAGGAGGTTAATGCCTAATGTGACACAGCCCAGTGCTCAGAAATACAGGTCTGGACTGCTGGCACTGATCCTGGGTTCCCCTCTCTTCTTGTTGATTTCATATCCACATTCTGTTCTGACTGCCATCTTTGCCCAGCAACAATTCTAGACTGTCTGAGGGCTGGAGCAGGGGCCGGAGTCTCCCATCAGCCTGCAGGCTCTTTAACAGCATCCCTGGAGAAGGAAAGCTCACCCCATATTCGTCACTTCATTTCCCATGCTGACGGCTGGGAGTGCAGCTTGTTTGATGAGGTGGATGGCAGCATCTGGGAGCATCTGGGTTTCTTTGTTTGGTGTTGGGGGAAAATGGCCTCCCCCGCCTGGAAATGGGGGGAGGGAGATGCAGAACCCCACCCCCACACACACACTTATATTGGATACATAATTTTATTGAAAGAAATTGATAAATATATTTTGTTTTCTGAAAACTGGGTTTTTCATTAAAAGAAAAAAATTCTAATAATGTACATTGTGTTTCTGATAAAAAACGTGACCGATTTTGAAAATGTCACTACCACAAAAAGGGACCTGTTTCAACCCCTGAAAACTGAAATCAACTTCCAAATTTTGGACATTACTTCTTCCCCGCTCCCCGCTCCCTCAGCTGTAGGTCCCTTTGTACAGTAACACAGTGGCTTTCAACCCGAGGCCCACAGACTATGTCTAAGATTTCCAAAGGGGGCCACACCTCTAATCAAAATTTTGTAGGGGTCCGCAAATGGAAAAAGGTGGCAAAGCCCTGCAGTAACAGATCACACACATGAGACTGACCGTGAGCTTTCTGATCATGCATGCACTCTGCATGTCCCTGTTTGGCTCTTCATTCTCTTACTGTTGTTCAGAACAGTCTGGCTATTCCAGCTTCACCCTTTGTTCTTTCTCTCTCGGGGCTTGTCTACACAGGGACACCCAGGAAAGCTAATCCAAATTATTTTTTAAAGTGGATTAGTTAAACCAAATTAACCCCCCTTGTTGATGTTGTCATTCAAATGAATTAAGCAAAATCGAATGCAGGCCACTTTAATACTGAATTGCAATTAACTTTCGCAAGTGTCCTCGTGTAGACAAGCCCTCACTCTCCTTGAATGTCTCCTCCAGTATCTCTCCCCGCATCCCTTACTGTTGTTCCTTTTCTTTTCTGTCTCCTCACCTCCGCTGCAGCATTGGTAGCATGGCAATCAGCCGTGTCTCTGAAGACAGTGGACAAGGGAAGTGGGGAAAAGGAGGGGCCGAGGTGATTAGCAGGAGAGCTCTCCCGGGTCTGGGAGCACAGGAATCAGGAGATTGAACTCTTACCTTCTGCCTTGCTGTCATCCACCAGCGGGCAGGCTGTTCTCAGGGTGACGGTGCTCAGCTCTGAATGCCTCCCGCGGGTGTCCACGGCATGGAGGGTAAATCTGGAAGGCAGAGAGGAGATCAGCTGTGTTAGCTGCCGCACCAGCTCCACGGCCAAGAGAGCAATGAACTGTTCGGTCCAAGCGCGTTACGTCCACTTCTGACAGCTTGAGTGGGCGAGAAGAGAACAGTAGAATTTATAACAAAGAGGAAAAGCTGCTGGGGCCTCACTGCCCCGCTCACTGCATCTGGGCAAAGGCACTATTGTCTGTGGGGCTGCCTTGCCCTGCTCACTGCATCTACACACGGGCACTGGTGTCCGGAGAGCTGCCCCGCTGCACTGCAGCTGTATAAAGCCGCTGTCATCTAGGGGGGCTGCTTCCCCTGCCGCACTGCAACGGCGCCAGGACACTAGCTTCTGCGAGTACGCTGCCTCTACCTCCATCCTTAAGCAACAGAGGTTTTAATTCCTCTCCTAAATGCCCAAACACGTGGCAGCAGCAGCTTGCATGCATCCTTCGAATAGACCTCTGCTGTCTTGTCTCCATTCTCTAGCCAGAGAGGGGCTGGGAACGGCTGAGAGTGTGGATTTCACACTTGAAACTAATGGAGAGCATCTGACAGGCAAATACGGCGCTTGTGCTTGGAAGAATCTTTGCTCAAACAGGCCGTGGGCGGGTTTTTTTGGTTTTGGCTTTGAGCAACGAGTGTCCTGATCAGAGGTTTACAGCGTAAAACACAGAGAGCTTCTTATCAGCTGGGGATCGGGTAAATCCCAGCACAATCCTCTGCGCGGCTCCCAGTGGGCATCTTTCCATATTTATCCACTCAGAGCCAGGCGGCGCAGCACATGTCTCCCAGGCTGCCTTTGACAAAGTGCAGGGGCTCACCTGGCCGCCTTGGAGGTCTGAGACACCCAGTGATGGGGCACCCGCTGACTGAAGCCAGATCAGGCCACTAAATAGCACAGCCCGGCTTATCATCTTAACATCAAACCCAACGGCTCTCGGGAGAGAGTGAAAATTGTTCTTTTAAAAGCTGTTGTAGCTGAAGTGGGATCCGGACTGTGCTGTATGATCTCCTCGCTGTGGTCCAAGTCCATAGCATCCTTGGCTGTGTCAGAAGTAACATCCCCACAGACGTGCTCTCTACCATACGGCCACATCTAGATCGCAGCCAAAGGGGCAATTTCCAGCCTGGGTGGATGTACAGGCATGAGCTGTGATTGAGCGAGCATGCGGCAAAGAGCAGTGTAGCTGCGGTGCCACAGGCAGCAGGACAGGCTGGTGACCTGAGTACGTAGCAGGAGTATCACGGGGCTAAGCATGCTGCTCTGGCCACACTGCTCTGGCCACGCTGCCCTGGCCATGCTTCTGTAGCTAGCCCGGCTGCCCTGGCCCTGCTCCTCTGGCCACGCTGCTCTGGCCACGCTGCTCTGAGCAGCCACGGTGCTCTGACTAGCCAGGTCGCCCTGGCCACGCTTCTCTGAGTAGCCAGGCCGCCCTGGCCACACTTCTCTGGCTAGCCACACCGCCCTGGTCACACTGCTCTGGCCACGCTGTTCTGACTAGCCATGTGACCAGGGCCACACTGCTCCAACTAGCCACGCCGCCCTGGCCACGCTGCTCTGGCTAGCCACGCCTCCCTGGCCACGCTGCTCTGGCTAGCCACGCCTCCCTGGGCACGCTGCTCTGGCTAGCCACGCCGCCCTGGCCATGCTGCTCTGGCTAGCCACACCACCCTGGCCACACTGCTCTGGCCACACTGCTCTGGCCACGCTGTTCTGACTAGCCATGCGACCAGGGCCACACTGCTCCAACTAGCCACGCCGCCCTGGCCACGCTTCTCTGGCTAGCCACACCGCCCTGGCCACACTGCTCTGGCCACACTGCTCTAGCTAGCCATGCCTCCCTGGCCACGCTGCTCTGGCTAGCCACGCCTCCCTGGCCACGCTGCTCTGGCTAGCCACGCCTCCCTGGGCACGCTGCTCTGGCTAGCCACGCCGCCCTGGGCACGCTGCTCTAACTAGCCACGCCGCCCTGGGCACGCTGCTCTAACTAGCCACGCCACCCTGGGCACGCTGCTCTAACTAGCCACGCTGCCCTGGCCACGCTGCTCTAACTAGCCACGCCGCCCTGGCCACGCTGCTCTAACTAGCCACGCTGCCCTGGCCACACTGCTCTGGCCATGCTGCTACTTGTAGCATCCAAGCTCGATCCCAGTTAGCACATGTACATCTGCCTGGACTGGGAATGTAAAGCCCCAGCTCCAGCATGCAGGCGCCCACGCGTACACAACATACGAACCGGCTTCTGCTCTTTTCCCACACACTGGCCCTGTCTGGGATTAGCACCAATTCAGCCATCGAGGGCCGTCAAGCTATGTAGCTCTGTCCTGCCCACCTCCAGAGTAGACAAGGAAAACTGCCATTTGCACCAAGGCAGCTAACACCGTTACCAAGGAAGGGATACGCTCCATCAGCGCAAGCAGTGTCCTTTCTTAACTATATCTGGGGGCTGCATGGGCGCAGTCCTGTCTATGCATTGTCAAGGAGTCTGCCTGCCGACAGGGACAGTTGCCATTTTGTGAAGCTCAGCTGACGCAGCATGTTACAGAGGAAAAGCCCGCGCTGTGCTCTCTCACAGAGACACGGCTTTTACCCTTCTATTGTGCTCCCTTAATCTAACACAAGTTGTTTCGACTGGGAGCGTCGTAGCATATGAAAAACCATTGCAGCACATAGGAATGATAAGGCCCATTTTATAGTGGGGTGAACTGTGACACTTGCAGGTTGAGCGACTTGCAGTGAGACGGTGGTGAAACCAGCAATGGAACCCAGGAGTCCTGACTCCCAGCCCCCTGCTCTAATTGCTGGACAACACTCCTCCTTCTCCACAAACAGCTTAACACAAAAGTGACAAGCTGCAAAAAGAGCTAACGACACATTTCTCCCGCCAGCGGATTTTCAGGGCAATCCTGGCGTTGTCTGTTTCTGCGCGTGGTATTTTTTATTTTTGTAATGTGCGAACACAAGTTAAATCCCTAACCTCTGCCCCAGCGGTAGCCGTTCAGTCAGCCAAGCTCCAATCCGTACCGCAGCATTTTCCTTTAAAGCCGAGAGGTTTTTATCTGCACGTAATTGCAGCGCTTCGTAATGAGTGCCCACATCATCTCTTCGACCGCAACGGGGGTCAGAAGGTGGCGTCTCTGCTTGGAAGAGTGTTTAAAATATTTCAGCAGCGTTGGAGGATGTCAAGGGCCCAGACCGACACCTTGCCTGACTCGTCACTGAGCTCACCCTGACACAACCGGAAAGTTATTCAGTCACTGGTTCCAGGAATGCTGGCAGGGCTGGGTTAATTAGGAAAAGGTACACAGCCTCCTGGACCATGGTTTATTAGTGCAGAGCTCCCTCAATACTGTGCTGCAATGGGCAGCAGGTCTTAGGTCCAGCACAGTCTAACCTGGCTCTGGTGAACCCAAACTATTCACGTCCACTAAGCCGCAACCCTCCTGTCCTTCAAGGAGGTTTTGAAATCCCACCTCAGGAATCGCAGGGAGCATCCTGGTCATCATGAGCCCAACCCATAAAGGACTTGAATCTTGCTCCCCTTGAAATCCCTCACAGCCTCCGAGGGGGAAAGGTTGGAACCCGCCCGGGCCTTTTTTGGCCTGGCTTTGTGTTCAACCACCTGTTTCTTACCCCTTGTAAACATTAACACAGGGGTGGCCAACCTGTGGCTCTGGAGCCACATGCGGCTCTTCGGAAGTTAATATGCGGCTCCTTGTACAGGCACCGACTCCGGGGCTGGAGCTACAGGCGCCGACTTTTCAGTGTGCCGGGGGGTGCTCACTGCTCAACCCCTGGCTCTGTCACCAGCCCTGCCCCCACTCCACCCCTTCCCGCCCGCTCCCCTAAGCCTGCCGTGCCGTCACTCCTCCCCCCTCCCTCCCAGGGCCTCCTGCACGCCACGAAACAGCTGATCGGGAGGTGCGGGGAGGGAGGGGGAAGCACTGATCAGCAGAGCTGCTGGTGGGTGGGAGGCGCTGGGAGCGGGGTGGGGGAGCTAATGGGGGCTGCTGATGTATTACTGAAACTCTTCGGCAATGGACATTGGTAAATTCTGGCTCTTTCTCAGGCTCAGGTTGGCAACCCTGCATTAGGGCATGGCTACACTTGCAGATGTAGAGTGCTGGGACTTAAACGTGCCTTCGGAGAGCGCAGCAGGGAAAATGCCGCTGAGTGTTTACACTGTCAGATGGAAGTGCGCTGGCATGGCCACATTAGCAGCTCTTGCAACACCACAAAGAGCAGTGCATTGTGGTAGCTATCCCAGCGTGCAAGTGGCTGCAACATGCTTTTCAAATGCGGGGGGGGGGGAGGAGTGTGACAGGGAGTGTGTTGTGTATATATGGGGGGAGAGAGTGGGTTTTTGGGGTCCTGAGAGTGTGTCAGCATCCTGTCTTGTAAGTTCAGACCCCTCTCCCCCCTGCCTCTCTCTCACACACTCACAGCAAGCAGCATTCCACACTAATGGTTGCTTTGTCCCGGAGCAGGTAAGCATGCCGGTTGTCAGAAACGGAGCTTTGAAAGGGGATATCCGCATTTCTACAGCCAATTCCAAAACAATGACAAGAGTGGCCACTTGACTTAAGGGGATTATGGGATGTTTCCGGAGGCCGATCATAGCGCAGTAATGCAACACCTCATCCACACTGACGCTGGGGCGTTTCAGCCAAGGCGCAACAAGCGTTATGCTTCTCATGGAGGTGGATTACCAGGAGCGCTCCAGCTGCAGAGTCCAGGCGCTCTAAGTGCCTTGCCAGTGTGGACGGGTCGGGAGTTAGGGCGCCGGGGGCTGCTTAAATGTGCTCTAACTTTCAAGCATAGCCAAGTACTGCATTAGAGTGTAAATTCAACAGGAGCCTCCAACTTGGCAGGGGTGTTTTCCTTGGTTGGGTACAGTGCACTACTGGGCATGGCAGCAGGGCTATAATATAGTAAATAAACAACAGAAGGAAAAGAAGATCTACACAATGGAAGAGGAGAGGAATTGTTCAGGGTGTGGTCCAAGAAGGGTGCAAATTAGGAGCAAAGGAATTAGCTATGAAAAGGCCCTGAGGCTGTATGCCGGGGGGAAAGATGTCCTGACAATGAGAGCTCATATTGTGGAATAGTCTTCCAAGTGAAGTAGCAGCAACCACATTTCAGATACTTAGAACTAGGTTGTCCTGAACACTGGAGAATACCCTGGAGTTGCTGGGCAGAATGGACTCAGTGTGTCCTAATGGAGCATTTCTATCAATACCTCTTGCAATCTGTTACTCACATCACAGCAGCCACCTGTGCTGATTTCAAGGTCCCCCCTCAGCTTAGTTGGTAAGTGAGTTTAAGGAGGCCAAAATGAATTCGGGCATTCCTGGGGGGAGAAGGATGTGTCATGATATGACACAATAACAAAGGTGGTGACACAGTACCACAGGACAATGATGAAATGATTTGCTCCTATGGGACACGGAAAGAGAAGAAAGGCCATTATATCACATTGAGCCGAGCTCTAAATGCTGCAAACACACTGCTGTGGCATCTTTAATGAGTGGCCAGGACCTCACTGTTATGTCTGAAAGATGTCATTTTCCAACAACGTTGGCCGTTGAGAGGCCTTCATGGCGTCCAGCAAATGCAAAAAGCTCTTGTGCCCGGGACACAATTAGCCAGTGGCTTTAGCCTGTAGGTTCTCTGTCGTGAGACCCTCTGTTAAACTAGGGAATGATTCATTTACTATAGACAGGATGGAAAGCAGCATTCCCACTCTGTGACTTCACATCCTCTGCATAGAGCAAAGGTCACCCCACACCAGCTATTCTGCCATCCAGGTTGTTAGGTGTTGTGTATTTGGTTGTCATGGGTTTTGTTACTATGGCAACTGAGTTAGACTATTAAGGGATAGCTCAGCCGGTTTCAACTGGCTGAGTGAGCTCTCTGTATCTGTAAATAAAATGGAGGTTTTGGTTAGCTGTCTGCTCTCTGGCCTCAAGTGATTGCTTCCTACACCGGCTGCCCCAAGGATATAACAAGTGGCGACGAGGGTGAGACTCCAGTGCTGCTCCAGTAACAGAAGGAAGTAGAAGTTAAGGTAAAGAACAAACAAACAAAAAAAGCTGCTTGTTTGCACTGACTGTGAAAGTGAAACTAAAATCATGGCTACTCTGACCAGGCCTCTGGAACCTTTTGATGAGAATACAGAGCAATGGCATGTGTATACTGAGCGTTTTGAGCTTTTTTTTATTGCAAATGACATTACAGAAGCGAAGAAGGTGCCAATATTCGTAAGTGTTGTAGGGGCTAAAACCTACTCCCTGCTACGCAGCTTACTACACCCTGTTAAGCCAGCAACTAAATCTTACAGTGACATTGTGGAAATCCTGGGGTCCCATTTTTCCCCAAAACCACTGGTAATTGCTGAAAGATATAGGTTCCACAAAAGAGACCAAAAGGAAGATGAAACAGTTGTACAATTTGTAGCCATTCTAAAAAAGCTAGCAGAACACTGTGAATTTAAAGAAATGTTAAATGATGGCCTGCGTGACAGGTTAGTGTGTGGCCTGTACAGTGAAGCTATACGGAAGCGCCTACTGACAGAGGCTCAGCTTACCTTACAGAAGGCTGTTGATATTGCTGTCTCCATGGAACTGGCTACAAGGGAGGCACAATACATCGGTGCACCCCCTAGGGTGCAAAAAGTGTCACAAGAACCGACCCACAAAACTGTGCAGAGTCAAGAACGTTACCGCTGTGGTAAGCCAGGACACCAGGCATCAGAATGCTGGTGTAAAGACCTGGTGTGTCGACACTGTGGCAAAAAGGGACACATTGAGTATGCCTGTAAACAAAAGAAAAAGAGGCCTGTGGTCTGGCCGACAAAAAGAGGAACCTTGCATACCCTAGAGCAGACCCAGGATGATCAAGGTGACACCTCCTCACAAGAGGAAGTGCCACTGCATGTTTTGTCTTTGGCAGCGGGCTCACATGAATACTGGGTAACCCCCTTATTGGAGGGCAAACCTATACGCATGGAACTAGACACCGGTGCAGCTGTCTCGCTGGTTCCTGAGACTGTGTATAAGGAAAAGCTACAGCATCTTCCGCTTAAGGCAACAAAAACTGTTCTGAAGACGTATACAGGTGAAGCTGTGCCCATGTTGGGCACTATTGATGTTAAGGTGGAGCTCAATGGACAGGCGGCTAAATTGCCACTGTTTGTGGTGAGAGGTAACTACCCAGCCTTAATGGGTAGGTCTTGGCTTGGGAAGATTCAGCTGAACTGGGCAGAAGTGCACCGGATGACTAAAGAAGAAACCAGTCTAACCCCTATACTAAGGAAACATGCTGCTGTTTTTGGAGATGATTTGGGAAGTATGAAGGGAATCACTGTGACATTGAACATTAAACCTGGCAGTCCACCAAAATATCTGAAAGCCCGAACTGTGCCATATGCCATCAGGCCAAAGGTTGAAGCAGACCTGGAGCGCCTGGTCACCAATGGAGTCCTAATACCAGTTACCCATAGCTCATGGGCCACTCCTATCGTTCCAATAGTGAAGAAAGATGGCTCTCTCCGGATTTGCAGTGATTTTAAAGTCACTGTCAACCCAGTGTTGTGTGCAGAGCAATACCCGCTTCCCCGCATCGATGACCTCTTCGCAGGCCTGGCTGGGGGACAAAAGTTCAGTAAGATTGATCTGAGTCAAGCATATTTACAGATGCACGTCGATGAAAAGTCCCAAGAGCTGTTGACTATTGTGACTCATAAGGGGCTTTATCGATACTGTCGCCTACCCTTCGGAATCACATCGGCTCCCGCCCTGTTCCAGAGGGCTATGGACCAGATCTTGTGTGGCTTGTCAGGAGTTCAGTGCTATCTGGATGATATCCTGGTCACTGGAAGAAATGAAGAGGATCACTTAAAGAATTTAGAGGCTACCCTACAAAGACTGGAAGAGTATGGCCTACGAGTTCGCAAAGACAAGTGTGAATCCTTCAAGCCCTCTGTTGAATATTTGGGACACATCATCGATTCTGCAGGTCTTCATAAGGCCCCTGCAAAAGTTAAAGCTATTGTGGAGGCTCCCCCACCTCGAAATGTAAGCCAGCTGCGCTCATTTCTAGGACTACTGAACTATTATGGAAAGTTCATCTCACAGTTAGCCACACTGCTAAAACCACTTCATGAGCTCCTTGGGCAGAACAAGGCCTGGAAGTGGACTGAAGCCTGTGATGTTGCATTTAACAAAGCTAAGGATGCATTGTTAAATTCTGAAGTTCTAACGCACTTTGATCCATCCTTACCCCTGCAATTGGCCTGCGATGCTTCCCCTTATGGAGTGGGAGCGGTCGTGTCACACATTATGCCTTCGGGAGAAGAAAGACCTATTGCTTTTGCTTCACGCACTCTAAGCAAAGCAGAAACTAACTACGCCCAAATCGAACGTGAGGCATTAGGTATTGTTTTTGGAATTAGGAAGTTTCATCAGTACCTGTTTGGGTGAAAGTTTACTCTTCTTACAGACCATCGACCTCTGACATCAATTTTTGGACCCTACACAGGCATTCCCCCATTAGCTGCTAGTCGTATGCAACATTGGGCATTGATACTTTCTGCACACACATATGAAATCAAATATCGGAAATCCACTCTGCACGGCAATGCAGATGGCCTCTCAAGGTTGCCTTTACCGGTCAAACATCAAGAGAGTGCCCAAAAGGAAATCTTCTACTTTGAACAGGTAGAGAATACACCCATCACTGCTACTCAGATAAAGAAGGCAACCCGCGTTGACCCAGTATTATCCCAAGTTATGGACCTGGTGATGCATGGAAAATCTCGACAAACCTCTCCGGTCTCACCCGACCTTGTTCCCTACATGTCCAGGCGGACGGAGTTATCGGTCCAATCTGGTTGTTTGTTGTGGGGGAGGCGTGTCATTATTCCACCACCCCTGAGATCACAGATGTTAGAACAGCTACATTCCGGTCACTGTGGAATAGTGCGCATGAAGGAAATTGCACGAAGCTATTTTTGGTGGCCTAGATTGGACGGTGCTATTGAAGAGAAGGCAAAAGCTTGTATGTCATGTCAGGGTGTAAGAAATGCACCCCAGTGGACACCCCTACACCCATGGGACTGGCCTGAAAACCCGTGGCAACGTATTCACGTTGACTTTGCTGGCCCCCTTGAAGGAAGCATGTTCTTGGTGGCAGTAGATGCCCATTCTAAATGGCCAGAAGTCTCTATAATGCAGTCCACTACTGCAGAGAGTACTATCCAAAAACTACGAGGACTCTTTAGTCGTTTTGGTCTGCCAGAACAACTTGTGAGCGACAACGGACCACAGTTCGTCTCTCAGGAGTTTCAAAATTTTATGAAGGCAAATGGGATACACCACATCACGTCAGCACCATATCATCCGTCCACCAACGGATTAGCTGAAAGATTTGTGCAGACAATGAAAAACGCTTTGAAATCAGCAAAGGGACAACACTGCATTCAAAAGCGTCTGGATACCTTCTTACTTTCCTATAGAAACACACCTCATGCTACGACCCAGGCTTCCCCAGCCTTTCTAATGATGGGACGACAGCTGCGCACTTGCTTTGATCTGCTGAAACCTTCTGAACCCAGACAAACTGTGCAACATCAGCAGCAATATCAAGTCATCAGACGGGCACCCAGAGCAAAAGACCGAACCTTTAGCCCAGGACAGCCAGTTTTGGCTCGGAATTATACTTCCAGAGCTAAATGGGTCCCGGCCACAGTCATCACTCAAACAGGACCTGTTTCCTATACAGTCCGGACTGCAGAGAATCTTACCTGGCGGCGACATGTAGATCAGCTGTTGCCAGGTCATGCCAGTCTTCAGGACCCATCTGCAGTTGAGGGGTCTGACTTCACCCCTCCTGGTGAGACACCGAATCATGAGTCACCTGTTCCTGACTGTTCTCCTCCATTACTGCCGGCAGCTGAGATACCCCTTTGCCCAGCACGAGCTGATACCACCTCCTCACCTATTTGTGCTGCGGACCCTGAGCCCCTAGTACTTTCGGGTGCAACAACACCAGAAGTTCGCCGTAATCCACCTAGAGACAGAAGGCCTCCTCATCGGCTGGATCTTTAGTTAGGGCGAACCCACGGTTATGGGGCAAAATAATCCCCAGGGTTTAGCCGGGAATGGAGGCAGTCTACCCTCCTTCTCTAGTTTAGTGTGTGTTTTATTTAGGGGATGTTCTTATTAGGGGGGGAGGAATATGTTGTGTATTTGGTTGTCATGGGTTTTGTTACTATGGCAACTGAGTTAGACTATTAAGGGATAGCTCAGCCGGTTTCAACCGTCTGAGTGAGCTCTCTGTATCTGTAAATAAAATGGAGGTTTTGGTTAGCTGTCTGCTCTCTGGCCTCAAGTGATTGCTTCCTACACCGGCTGCCCCAAGGATATAACATTAGGTTCAGCTGTTAACATTTCTAACCTGTAGCTGTCCAGCAACTGCAATCCATGGTATTTCCAGTCATTCTCAAAGGGAAGACTCTGTAGAGGGGAGCCAGATGTTCTTGAGTTAAAAGGCTAAATCTGGAGCTGAACCTCAGTAATTCTATAAAAAAAATATGTGACGATTTACCTATCTCATAGAGCTGGAAGGGACCCTGAAAAGTCATTGAGTCCAGCCCCCTGCTTTCACTAGCAGGACCAAGTACTGATTTTGCCCCAGATTGCTAAATGGCCCCCTCAAGGATTGAACTCACAACCCCGGGTTTAGCAGGCCAATGAGCTATCCCCCCCAAATTCTAGTGGGAGCTTACAGTTATGTCTACACTACAGCTTAAGTCGGCATAGTTTATGTCACTCGGCGTGTGTGAATAAATCACCAGACGTGACACCGACATATGCACCGGTGTGGATAGTGTTTTTGCTGCTCACGGGCGCTGGAGTAATTAAACCGACGAGAGTGCTTTCTCCTGTCGGCTTAGTGCAGCTACATTAGAAAGCTCACAGTGGCGCAGCTGCATCCAGAGGTGAAAGTAAGCCGGTACGCAAGAGCCTGTGCGCCGTACCGGGGCGGATTGGCTTCCCCTGGCAGCAATTTAAAGGGCCTGGGGCTCCCAGCAGCAGCTGGAGCCCTGGGCCCTTTAAATTGCCGCCAGAGCCCTGCTGACGATTTAAAGGGCCAGGAGCTCGGCCACTGCTACAGCCCTGGGCCCTTTAACTTGCCACCGGAGCACCGTCACTGCTACCCTAGGGCTCCAGCAGCACGGCTCCGGGGATGATTTAAAGGGCCCAGGGTGGTAGTGGCAGCCGGAGCCCCGGGCCCTTTAAATCACCGCCCGAGCCCCTGGCTGCTGCTCCTACCCTGGGGCTCTGGCAGCGCAGCTCAGGTGGCGATTTAAAGGGCTCAGGGCTCCCACTGCTGCTACCCTCTGGGGCCCTTTAAATCGCCACCCAAGCCTCGCTGCTGGAGCCCTGGGGTAGCGGTGGTGGGGCTCTGGCGGTGATTTAAAGGGCCAGGGGCGCCCGGCTGCCGCTACTGCAGCGGAGCCCCAGGCCCTTTAAAGCTCTGCCAGAGGCCGGGGCTCCCTCCGATGGTGATTTAAAGTGCCCGGGGATCCACTGTGGTAGTAGCAGCTGGAGTCCCAGGCCCTTTAAATCACCCCCGGGGCTCCCAGCCGCCTCTGCAGCTGGTAGTTCCGGGGGTGATTTAAATATATTTGGAGTCTTGTTTATTTTACAGATTGGACTTAGACTCCTAAGACACTTAAGTGTTTTTTTGAAAATATTACCCTTCTTCTCATGAAGAAAATGTGAGAGGCAGTATTGTCTAGTGGACAGAGCACTGGGTTGGCATGTAGGATACCGGGGGTTTATTTCCAGCTCAGCCACTGACCTGCTCTTCAACTTTGAGCAATTAACTTCACTTCTCTGTGCCTCCGTTTATCATCTTGTCCTTTGTCTTGTTTATTTGAATTGCACATACTTCAGGACAGGGTCTGTATGTTACTACGTGTGTGTACAGCACCTGGCACAAAGGGGCCCTGATCTTAGATTACCATGCTACAAATCATGAACAGTAATAACTGTAGTTACAGGAGAGATTTTTACTTTACTATCAGGATGATGGGCTTTAAGTTTTTATTTCTCTTAGCATGTTAACAGGCAACCACCCTGCTAGTACAAACATTGCTGGTGAATTGCAGATTGATAGGCGAGATCCTCAGATGGCATAAATTAGTGTAGTCTCTTTAGGGGCAGTAGTGCCATGCTACTTTACACCAGCTGAGGATCTAATGGAATGGTTTTATAAAAGAACTGTGAGGAGCGGCCTCCGTAGACATAACAAAGACAAGCACGTGCCCCCATCTTCAGTCAATGAGTCTTTTGCAGAAAACGTTATAATATTAAGCTCTCCTGAACAGGGGCGGCTCTAGAAAGTAGGCTGCCCCAAGCAGCGCGCTGCGCTGCGCCGCCCTTCCCCGGTCCTGCGGCGGGTCCCCTCTTCCCGCGGCTCCGGTTGAGCTCCCGCAGGCATGACTGCGGCAGGTCAACCGGAGCCCAGGACAAGCGGACCTGCTGCAGGCATGACTGCGGCGGGTGCCGTGGTCCCGCGGCTCCGGTTGACCTGCCGCAGTCATGCCTGCGGGAGCTCAACCGGAGCCGCGGGAAGAGGGGACCCGCCGCAGTCATGCCTGCGGCAGGTCCGCTTGTCCCGGGCTCCGGTGGACCTGCCGCAGTCATGTCTGCGGGAGGTCCAGCCGAGCCGCGGGACGAGCGCCCCCTCCGCAGTCATGACTGCGGCAGGTCCGCCGGCCCAGCCTACCGCCCTCCCCGGCGGCAGGGGACGCCCCCTACATTTTGCCGCCCTAGGCACCAGCTTGTTTTGCTGGTGCCTAGAGCCGCCCCTGCTCCTGAACATCATTGATTTTCAACCCATATTCCTGCAGACTTTTCCCTCTTTGTGAAATTGTTGCTACCAAATGGGATTTTGCAGTATTAGTATGAACTCCAGTCATCATTGGGAATTCTTTGTAAATAATGGAGTTCAAGGTCTACACCATCTCTTGAGCCCTGTGTTTCTTAATAATGAGAGGTGTCTTTTCCATGGATAGCCACTGATTGGGAAATTTAGGGCGATCATGCTGCAGAGCGCATAACTTCAGCTCCATTGACTTGGTGTCTTATGATATCCCACTTTATTTAGGTTCAGGACAAAGAGTGGCCTGGTTTAAATCTACACTACCAAGTAGTCTAGCAATGATGGCCCACAGTCAGCATTAGACATGCCTGTATTCATTCTCCTCTGTATGAGCGATGTTTTTTTTAACTATTCTATTTTTACAAAGAGACTTTTTATACACAGCCGACATGTGCAGAACTCTCAGATGGCCTGTTTCAAATCTAGTCAAGGTCATTGGAAAGAGAGATTTTTTAAATGGTTAGGGCTCTTAAAAGTCCTTTTGGATTTCCCAGAAGTGAAATGCAGCATTTACGCAGTAAGCCTTTTAGATCAAGGACCGGAGAGTCTTTCAACATCGTAAAGCCCGTGCAGACTTTAAACTGTAATTCCCAGCTCATTTGCCGAAAGAAGAGAAGAGGAGGAAAATGAACTGAACTAAAAGCTTTTGCCTTGAGGTCTGGTGGAATAGGCCTTCTGAAGTCTGGAATCAGAATTGTTTCAATCTATGTAAATATTGGGAAATTAAATTCCATATGTCCAATGTCAGATGCTTCCAGCTGCTGCAGCTGTATGTAGAACAGTAAGTAGACAGTTTTGCCTTGTCAGGCCAAAAAACCAAAACCAAAAACAAAAATGTCGTTCCTTGGGAGGGGTGTGGATTGTCATTTGGAGGTCAGGAGGTTGATGCGTGCAAGTGACTGGATGCCAGTGATCTGACAAGCCAAATCACTGGACAGTTGTTAAGTTCCATGCAAGGCTTAAAGCTGGAAGATCCCAACAAGGATGTCACCATACTTGGAGCATGAAATTGATTGTAATATATGTTGCTTATTCCAAAGTGTATGGAATTTGTATGCATGTGGGGAAAAAAGACAGGTTTGGATCATGAACAGTTTTAATTGGTCAGTGTCCAGTTGGTCCAATCTCAGTGTACCTCAGAAAAAAACAACACTAAATGGGCAAAGATCCATCACTTTGCCAATCAGCCACTGTCAGGAGAGCATGCTGGCATGCCACCTGTCAGTCATCACTGGTATCTCTCGGTTTTACCCTCTCAGTAGGTTATACAGCCACTGTTTCCTTCGTTTCACTCAGCATATTGACAGGGCTCCAGTCTTTTGGATGGTGCATAGTTGGGTTATTCGACAGGTTTGCACAGCTATGTAACAGGTTTGTTATTTATATCACACCTATCACACTGGGAGGGAAAAAGAAGCAAAGACCTAGTGGCATGACCACATTTTCAAATGACCAGTTTTATTCAAAAAGCACATACGCCTCTAATGAAACTAGAGATTTGGGAGCCCTTGCGGTGACTCCAGCTGCCTAAAAATTTCAGTATCCCCCCCACCACCCACCACTACGCACCACACACTGTGTTGCTTCTGGCTGCCAGCAACTCCATAGCCCCCGGCTGGCCTAAATTCAGTGGAACTTCTGCCAGACCCCGTAATCCAGCCCACACTGACCATTTTGGGTGACTGTTGCCGTGTCTGTCCCCGTTTTTTTCCTCCACGACAAGTGAAATGGTCTCTCTAAAAGAGCGGCCTTGTGGCTTCTTTGACATCACTCCAGACGTTCAGTAAACAAGAGAGAACACGGAGGCCTTTCGCTGAGGTGTGGGAAGCGGGGTGGGGGACAGAGGGTGAGGAGAGATGAGGAGTTACTCAGCATTTGCTGTCTGAGAAGGTGAGAGTCACTGTGGAAAAATCCGGCCGCTTTATTGTTCTAACCTTTATTTAAATATAGAATCTATAACCCATTTTTCCAAGGAATTTAAAACTGGTTTTTTGCTCTGGACCACGCTGTCCAATTTCTGAAGTACAACATAGTTATGGATTACTTTATGGAGCTGACAGTGGGGCAGTCTGGGGAAAAAATAGTCGAAATAGCCAACAGCAGTGTGTGAAATAAACCTCTCTCTCTGTATGTGTGTCTCAAGTGAACGATTGCCTACTTCGAGCCTGCCAAGGCTTATACTTTTACACTGCTCCATAGCCCTCCCTCCATAGACTCCCTGACACAAGGGGCTTAAACCTAAGGTTTGCCAACAATAACTACCGTTTCTCCATGGAAAGCCGATAGGAACAGTTCATAACAGGAGCGCTTGTTGGTTTATTTGTAAACTTTGTCGGCTGAGAAATATTATTAGATGCAATGTTTTCTTACTGCAGGCCTGGAAAAAGAGGTTGGGGGAAAAATATCATGAAGCAAGGTGTTTCTTCAGTGTTTCCAAAGCCTCTTAGTCTACAACGGTCACACAGCCCTTTTAACATCTTCCTGTCTGCCACCTCCGCCAGCACGGGCAGCGTGTCAGCTTGTGCTCCCTCGCCTGCGGTTTTATCTTTTGCTTTCTCGTTCTGTGTCAGAGGAATTCCTTAGAATATACATTCCTGCTCCCCTTCCATTCCCTCTCTCTCTAAAACAAAAGTCTTACGTGAAGTATTAGAACTTTTAACATGGTTCTAATACTTCGCTTAAGACTTTCATTTTAGAGAGAGAGAGAGACCCTGCGTAAACCCTTCTCCCTGATCTCAAACTTGTCAGGGTGGTTGGCATTTGAAATCCAAAGAAAGATATTTATTCATTATTATTATAGCTATTCCAGTAGCACCTAGAGGGCCAGATGGAGATCAGGGTCCCATTGCGCTAGGTGCTGTACAAACACAAAGTAAGGCAGGGGTTCTCAAACTGGGCGTTGGGACCCCTCAGGGGGTCGCAAGGTTATTACATGGAGGGTCATGAGCTGTCAGCCTCCACCGCAAACCCCGCTTTGCCTCCAGCATTTATAATTGTGTTAAATATATATAAAAAAGTGACTAATGTATAAGGGGTGGTTGCACTCAGAGGCTTGCTATGTGAAAGGGGTCACCAGTACAAAAGTTTGAGAACCACTGAAGCAAGGGATAGTACCTGTCCTGACGATATTAAAATCTAAATAGATAAGGAAGAGAAAGGGTAAGAGGACAAATAGAGGCACAGAGAGGTGAAGTGACTTGCCCAAAGTCACCCAGCAGGTCAGGAGAGCAGGAATAGAGCCCTCATCTCCTGATTCTCTATCCGGTGCCCTACAACTCAAACATGCTGCCTCTGGACCTGGATTTTGCAAATGAACTGCCCCCTTTTTTTTTAATCATCCACATCTCTGTTTCTCCCCATTTTGCCCTCCCTTTCCCCATCAGCTGCTTCCAAGACCTTCTCGGATTCAACTTGTAGCCTTTGGTTTGTTTTGATTCTCCTTTGGCCATTGTTGGCCCCAGCCCTCCTCTCCGCCGTTGAAACATAGGGATACAGACCTGAAGAGGAGCTTGAAAAGCTGAGTCGAAGAAAGTTAGAGGTGCCTGGAAATGAAAATTCCATTAAAAGTGGTCCAAAAGTATTCATCAGACCAAAAAAAAATGTAATGAAGGCTTAGATTTTGGGGAGAGGGTTTGGCATCACTTGCAAACCAGTTCAATTAGCTGTGAATGTATTCTGAATTCCTAGTTGGCTTTGTCTTCACTGCAAAAAAGAAAAAGCTATCTCAATGTTTAAAAAAAAAAGTCATCTCAAAGTAAAATCCTAGTAGAGAGAAGGCAGAGGTTAGGTTTTACCTTGATGTAGCTAGTTCAGATTAACTCTATACTCAGCCAGCTACATGGATGTAAAAACTACAGTGCCTTGTCTCCACTAAGACTTTATTAATTATTATTAATTATTATTATTTACATTATTGTCGCATGTAAGAGCCCCAGTCTTGGGCTACATGCTAGGCACTGTAAAACACAAAACAAAAAGACAGTCCCTACCCCAAAGAGTTTACAATCTAAGTATAAGAGAAGAGACGATGGATGGATACAGACAGACCAACTGGGGGGTCCAAGGAAACAGACAATACTGATCAGTATGATTTATGTTGCTGATGTAAAACCACACCTTTTATTGTAGTGAAGTAAAACACACCCTTTACCAATCCCAAGAGTGAATAATTTTGAGACTATGAGTGGTTTATGAGCTGTTCACTTTGACTAGTCATTCACTTTTTGTTTTGTGTGGTCGGTCACCTAAATCTCATTGATATTGTGTCTTGCTCCTGAACTAAGTTACTGGAACTTTTCAGACAGGAGAATAGCAAATAAGAAATCACTGAATTCCAGTACAGATTTTCAGAAGTTTAATCATTTAGGCTAAAATTCACGACATGTTTGGGGTTTGCAAATATTTTCACAACTAACATCACAGCTGTCGAAAATACATATACGAACAGTGAAAGAGACCACTAAAAGTAGTGAATCCAACTCAAGGTCCAGGTTTGTGAATAAATTAGAGAAAGAGGAACCCCCTCCCCGCAAGTTTTCTATAGCACCCATCACCATAATATCTAAGCTCTTCCCAGGTTAATTCCATTTTTATGGAGAAGCCCCGCAGTAGAATCTTCTCCTTTCCATGCTATAGAGGGCTATTCTTGTATATGTCCGCTCCCCCCTCCCGGCCTCTAAATATGTTTTTTTTAGAACGTTAATTGACCTTTTTTGAACTTCTGTAATAAACCTGGTGTTTTGGTTCCTTCGGAGTTTCTGATGAGAGTTCAGAATAATTCTTATTTTCTTGTGATCAATTTACCCATCTCTAGCTGTAAAATACAGACACTCCTGTCATGATGTCAGAGGGGCAACCCCTCCACCCCCCTCCATGACATAAGCGTTAGGTCAACATATGGCAAACATTCCCCTTAGCCTTGTTTTCTCCCGGCAGTAAAAATGCAGTAAAAAGCCAGGGCCTTTTCACAGAGGGGAAAACTCAACTACAACCTTCAGGACAGGAAAAGCAAATATACTTTTAACAAGTAAGTTATTGGGACATAGCTAAATATTTCCAAGAAATAAAATAACAAAGGAGCTTGTGTCCAAGAGGAGTTACATATCTCAGAAAGTGTAAGCATTGTGGAAAAAAAAATCCTGCCGGATTATTATTGAAAGGTTTAGCTGAAATGAAAAGCAGGCTTATACAGCCAAAGTAGTTTCTGGGCTTTTAATTCATTAGCTCAGGTTTCATCAACCAGGATTGGGCCTCTGGCACGTGGAATAAGTTTAGTTCATTAATTGTTGAGTCCTTTGGAATTAATGTACTGGAGGTGTTTTTCCCGCCCCTTCTGAAAAGTCCCCCTGGATATATAAACATAACAGCAATTTTGTTGAACATGGGATCAGAGTCAGTCATGCCAGGTTTGGCTTGATGAGAATGACTGAATCCTGTAAACAAACGGATAGTGAAAGAAATAGAATTTTTTAAAAAAATCTTCTCTTGCAAGGCTTCCAGTGAAATATTTGGCCAATTATATACTGAAGTCTAAGAAATAGTAGTATTTTTTTTGTCCTTAGTGAAATATATGGTAGATTAACTTTTTGCACTTATCCGAGGGGTAGCGCTGTGTCTTTAGACATGTGATCCACACATGTGAAGCTATAAAGGTTCTTTCATTCTGACTAGTTCCAGGACCACCAGGAGATGGACCTGAGCAGATCCGATAGTCAGATCCCTTGATCAGTGTAGCCCTGTTCTCGTGTGTGTGTGTGTACACTCCCCCAACCCTGCACAAAATCCAGAAGAATTTGCCCTTGGGGGAAGATTGGTTCTGTTTCCACCAGTCTTGCCTTGGTGAGGCAGTACATACTAAGGGGTCAGATGGGGTTGTCCTCGGGCAGATAGCATGAGCTGCCGCCCACGCCATCCCAGAGACACAGCTATTTGTAGCATGCTAGCTCGAGCAGAGCTAGCATGCATATGCCTACTGGAGCTAGGAATTTATAACTCCCAGCTTCAGTATAGACATGCCCATTGTGACTGGTCCTTGCGCAGGTACTTGGTATGGGGGGGGAGAGGGTGCATATAAAGCCCATCTTGGCTTTTCACAGTTGCAGACCCTGGGATTGGAGAGGCAGGAACTGGTCTTACTGCCTGCTTCCAGGGGGTGCCCGTAGTCCCAAAGATGGCAGGAAGAGCCATGAGCCCACCACCCCTCTGCCCATCCTCTGGAGCAAGCCCCGTGTATCTGGGGGGGAACTCTGTACCCCATTGAAGGGGTGTATCAGTGGGTGTGTTCCCACTGCACGCTGGCTTGGTGCAGCTCTGTACCTCTCCTGACCTTATACCTTGTAAATAATGGAAGCGTGGTGGTTATTACTAGGGACCGATAAGCTAGCAACTAAAATAAACACTGAGCCTTCACAGAGCACTCCACCCAGTAATTTCTCCACCACCACCTTGCTCCCTAGATTTGGAAATACTTCTGACAAATAGATAGTACCTCTTCTTCTTCCCTGCCTCTCTCTTATTTACAGATTTTATCCATCTGCATTGACATTCCAGTTGTAAGAACCATCTCACCAAATTTCCACTGGGTCCACTAAATCATAACCTCCTTAATTTAAGATGAATTCCAGTTATTCTTGATTGTTCCCCTTGTTGGTGCCATTAGGCATATCCCTAGATAATTCAGGAGGGTAGAAAACCACAGTGTTAATGAAGTCTTTCTGTACTAGGCCTGAATTGGACCAAAGTTATTTTATGCTGGTCTAAGAGTCCCTTTATGTTAAACTCTGATTGAACTCCCAGGCTAGTATTGAGAATGGAATGTGTAACAGCTTCTTATCAGTGTAAGACACCAGAAGATAGGGCCCCTTTTTACTACTTGTGTTTAGTTTAGAAAGAGGGGAGACAAGGTAATAAATCCAGAAGTAAACCAAGGTAACAGCCTTGAAAAGTTACGAGATGAATTGTTTGCTGTCAAGGATGATTTAATTGTTAACTATTCACTGTATGTACTATATAGAAGGGGGGAGGAGACTAGTGGGGGGTAATGAGGATGCCTTGTTGAAATCATGTATAAAAAGAGACACACAGCTTGTATCTGTGTGCAGGATTTGAGGTTTGTAATATCTCCCTGGCACCTTACTTGAGCTCAAATAAACTTTTTCTGCATTCTCCACCCTGGTGTGATAATTAGTGCGACGCACACCGGGCAACGAACCACTGTTTGCTGCCTCAGGCCTTTTGGGCCGGCAACAGTCTTGGCGTCCCTGGGTGGGCTCGAGGCAAAATTGTGCCTTGCCCGGACTCCTCCAATGGCCGGTGGACGACAGTCACAGCCGATGCCAGCGCGCACCGGTGCTTTTACCGGGGGCCTCGGCAGGGACGTGTCAGACCGACCTTGGAAGGCACAACGGTGCAACGCACTCAGATAGTGGAGAAGCAGTTGCGGGCGACGGTGAGGAACTGGTCCTGTGGAAAAGGTAGGAACAGTTCAGTGCTGTTAACCTTTTGTTTGCCTGTTAAGACCTGGGGACGCCCAGTGTCTTCCCATAGGTATGGGGCAGGGATGGAGTACAGGCAGGGCACGGTGTATGCCCCCAGAATGCATTCTAGCAGATTGGAAAGTGTTTGGTTTGGATCCAATGATTAAGGGTAAACTAAAAAGGTTCTGTACAGTAGACTGGCCTCAATATCAACTAGAGAGCCAGGAAAGGTGGCCACCAGAAGGATCACTTAATTACAACATGATCCTTCAATTACTTTTGTTTTGTTAGCAAATGGGTAGCTTCTGAAACTGTTTGTATAGAGAGCTCTTGTAAAAATCCCCCATCATATGCCCCAGAGCTGCACTGGGAGGAGGATTGTCCGTGGGAATAATGGTCTTGGTGTGTGTGTGTGTGTGTATACCAGTGTGAGTGTCTGTTACTGGAAGACGCCCAGATTAACCTGTGAAGCAAATGCTAATGATCAGGAGTGGTCTAACGCAAGCCCAGTAACTAGTGGATCTTTAGGAGATCCGACCCACGGTGGACTGACTCAGCCTGGCATCGTCCGGCGAGGAAGCTGCCTGGGTCTAGGAATGTGTGAACCCATCTTCTCTCCCCCCCCCTTCCTTTCCGTGTGGGCTACTGACAGTCTGATCATCTCATTGTATGCAATTAGAGTAAGCGGCTCCTCTCCCAGAGACTAGCCGACGCTCTTTGCTAAAAGGAGATGTAGAAGAGTCAGTCATCCTCGTTAATCTCTCCTGTGTGAGTGTCCTGTAGGGAGAGATTCTTAGTTTATGAGCCGCTAGCGCGGACAGGGCCCCCTCTTTGTGTGTGTAAGTGGAAAATGGGGGAAGGGACAGTCTAAACGTTCTACCTCACCCCCTAAGGGTACCCCAGCATAGTACATGTACGTACATTATGGTCCTGAAACCTGCAGGTATTTAGAGAATTGGAATCTTTACACGCGTGAAAATCCATCTAAACAATGTCCATTAGAAGGTATCTTCAATCTAGATGAGATCATATATCTCAGAGGAGCTTTTAAATACCAAAGGAAAAGCCTCTGACACAGTGTGAGCAATTCGTCTAGGAATGGGTTAATTTGAAACTCGGCTAAGCCCAGAGATAAAGAGAGCTGCTCTGCGTATTAGGTCAGACTATGTTAAAGTACAAAGAAAAACTGCTTTTAGCCCCAGCTGGCTGTGGGAAAATATAGACAGAGGTAAATTAAAGGTAATATAGGTTACAGAACTGAGATTGCATTTGCAAAGCTTAACTATTTAGTGAGATTTAACAGTCTTTGCAATCCCAGAGTTGGTATGGCTTGGTGACCTGAACTGGAATCTCTGAAAGAGACACTGCAGGAGATTCCAGGGTGTAAAAGAACAGCTCTCCCAAGAGTGGAAGCATGTTGGAAATACTGGACAAGCTATATACAGAATAATCTCCCGTCCACCTATTCCCCTTCTCTGAATGTTATATACAGACGTGGTCAGTCTGGATATGTGTGAGTATTAAAGTGGCTTAAGGCTTGGGGAAGCTTTGGGGTTTGGTTATATGGTGTGTTTTGTCCTCCCCCAACGTCCTGCAGTAGATAAATTGGTAACAGATTTGTCACAGTTTGGTGAGTAATTGAGAATGGGGGAGCCCTATAGAATTTACACCATCTATTTGTTTTACCTTTGTTATGTTGTGTTTCTTTTGTTTGGAACTGTTGGTGTTATATGTTGAGGATTGCATGATTAAAGGTGAGCCTACTCTCAGCTGCAGTAAGTCTGAGAACTAGAAAGGGGTTCTACCCCCAGTTGCAGCAGGACTGGGCAATAGAGTAGTTGGAGAAAAAGAACAAATATGTACTTGATAACTAGAATTGAGCAATTAAGAGCATAGATCATGACCCAGACAGCAACTCAAACCTGCGCTCAGGGCAAGTTGCAGGCTTTGAGACAGGATTTCCAGTTAGAAAAGGAAGCCCTGGCTAAGCAAGTACCAGTCCTTCAGGGACTTGCCAAAATTTAACTATTTGTGCTCAGCATACACTGTAACAGCAGTGTGTTTGCTACAAGAGGAAATTAAATAATTAAACACCAGTGGGCCATGTGTTTTGCCCAGGTGGCAAGCCTCACAAGGGAGGACTCGGGTAGTCTTGTGAGTTAAAATGTTTTAGGGAAAAAAAGACCAGAAGGGTGGGGGCTAGTTGAGAAGCCAACCCCCCTTAGTTAAAACTGGTAGTGGAGCAAATTGGTGTCTAGGGAAAGAACGGTTCAGCTAGAAAAGAAGGATCGGGCCCAGGCAGGCAGGCAACAGACGGAGAGATTGGAAAACAGGTTGGAAACTTTTGAGGGTCTAGTGGAAGAAAGGAGTAAATAGGTATAAACATGGGGATTTCAAATACCCAGGAGGATACTTGGAATAGTGATTTAAGTTGAGAAAAGTGGTTGTTGGAGAAAACAAGTGAGTGATTTTAAGGCAGTGTGAAAAGTTAACTCCATAGTTGCTGGAGGGAACAGCAGTTGAACTTTGTAAAAATGCTAAAGAGAAAAATTCTTGGTGTTTTTGAAATGTTTATATAGTGCTATGTAATTGAAATCTTATTAGGGTCTAAAGGCACTATAAGTGGTGATGTTTTCTTTCAGTGTTTAAAAGCAGGAATTAAAAGTACAAAGCAAGTCAGGAAGCATCTGTATTGATGCAAGTTATCTAACTGATAAAATAGAAGTCACTGAGACCTAAGCTGCCTATAAAACATATATATGAAAATATGGGGTAATTCCCCTGTTTTGCCTGAAATCAACGAAGGTATTTGTATATTTTCAGTGATGATTGATTGCCCAGAAAGGGTAGACTTCTGTTTTTGTCTTTCAGATAATCAGAGAAAACTGATGCTAGCTGAACAGCATTCAACATACCATGCCTTTGATGGCACAGTAAAAATTATGTTTTGTGTTTTATGTTCTGTCTTGTGGTGTCTGTCTCATGGCCAAAATTGTTTTGTTTATGGGATGGTCTGGATTGGAATACAGATACTTGTTTTGTTCAACTTGGAATACAAAGTGTTTGGATAAATTGGGAAAAATATGGTATACTAAAGTCTAATACATCTCCTTAAGTAAGAGAAAGAGAAATTTTATTGGCCAAATCTTTTAATTGAAAATTGTTAGTAAAACTTGCTTCCAAAAACTATTGGTATGCAAGGACATGGAAAGTTAACCCACTCCCCATATTGTATTTGAATCCTTCTGGCTATCTCAGATTTCTAGCCAGAGGGCTGGGGATGGTGGGAAACTATTGGACTAGAGGCTCTATGAAATAAACTCGTCAAAGTGGGTGTGCTTGTCCTAGCTTGTTGTCCTAAAGCTTTGACGAAAGTTATTTTAGTGAAAGGATAGATGTGACAAACTTTAAATAATAAGACTAATGTACTGTATAAAGGCAATGTATATGTGTTCATTGTTAAAAAAAGATGTATAAGTGAAGGCTAAGTTTCCTTTGTAGGTTAAAAGAAGCCAAACAGGACAAAGGAAGAAGAACGAGTTAACTGAGGAAAAATAGCTAACATGCTGAGTTTAAAGATAGGGCATTAGCCCCATTTCAGGACACTGCTCTCAGCTAAGACTTAGCTAACAACCAAGACAAGGGAGGCTTAAATGTGCCCACACAGCTGTAAAGTCAGCAAATCGCTGACAGGCATTAATGAAATGTGTTAGGTTTCTTTTTTTACAGGTAAAGACGCACTACACAAAGACCCTACGAGTCCTGCCACCCTTGGAACCAGCTCCACCAGCGAAAGACTGCTTTGGCTCTATGCTGGAAAGACCCTTATTAAGTCCTGCTGACCACCAACAGCGTTGTGCAGTGTCAGAATCCCGGATTTCCTGACCAAAAAGGACATTAAGGACTGACCCTGGTGTAGAAACCAAGAATTATACACTGGCAGGAAGAAATTTGTGGGACCCCTGTTTGAGACTGTGGTATTGATTAAATTTTGGGGTTTATTCTACAGGCTGCGCCCTGTGGTTTGGATAAATCCTTCAGCATGTATTGCTCACAAGGGGCTGCCATTAGATTAGCACAACAGAGAGCCTGGGTTATTTCCTCTGCAAGACGAGGGAATTGATCAGATCTCTGTGGACTCAGGCCAATAATACAGCAGCCATTTGAAATATTCTTACAAGCTGGGAACATGATAAGAAATTGGGCCAACTAGAAAAGGCCACTAGCCTTATTTTTAAAGCTCAGCTATCCCAAATACAGGCTGGAGTTGGTGGGTTACATGTCATTTCCACCCTTAGTTCTATGACCCCCAGAAGTTGCTGACAGAGATGGTATTGAAAATCACTGAGACTGGGAAGGTATTGCAGTGGGATCTGGTATATTTAGATGGATCTTGAGCACCAGACTTGGCCCACTGCCCTTACAGACTATCAGGAACCATCTGATCTGTGGTCAGGGGGATGACATACTTGGACACTTTCTGGATGGAAGTATGGACATTCACAGTGCTCCTTCCAAGCATGTGGACCGGTTCGAGTGGGTGTGGGCTTCCACATACCGAATCCTACCGGGTCCATAGGGAGGATGAATGTGGAACTGAATACCCCAGCTCCCTAGAGTTTAATTGTTTTTTGTCTTCAAAGTATGAGAAAACTCAGCCAAATGTTTGTTGAGTATTCTCAAAGGGGGGGATTGTTGGTGCCATTAGGCATATCCCTAGATAATTCAGGAGGGTAGAAAACCACAGTGTTAATGAAGTCTTTCTGTACTAGGCCTGAATTGGACCAAAGTTATTTTATGCTGGTCTAAGAGTCCCTTTATGTTAAACTCTGATTGAACTCCTAGGCTAGTATTGAGAATGGAATGTGTAACAGCTTCTTATCAGTGTAAGACACCAGAAGATAGGGCCCCTTTTTACTACTTGTGTTTAGTTTAGAAAGAGGGGAGACAAGGTAATAAATCCAGAAGTAAACCAAGGTAACAGCCTTGAAAAGTTACGAGATGAATTGTTTGCTGTCAAGGATGATTTAATTGTTAACTATACACTGTATGTACTATATAGAAGGGGGAGGAGACTAGTGGGGGGTAATGAGGATGCCTTGTTGAAATCATGTATAAAAAGAGACACACAGCTTGTATCTGTGTGCAGGATTTGAGGTTTGTAATATCTCCCTGGCACCTTACTTGAGCTCAAATAAACTTTTTCTGCATTCTCCACCCTGGTGTGATAATTAGTGCGACGCACACCGGGCAACGAACCACTGTTTGCTGCCTCAGGCCTTTTGGGCCGGCAACACCCTTGATCCTTCAGTTGCATATGCACATTACTAACCTTATCCTTCATCTTTGGTTTCAGAATCTTTCTGTCTCCAACCTTACTTTATCTGCAGGAAATACACACCGGATCATTGGAGTGAAAGCTCCCTGCCACGGAGGTACCACCTGGTCGTCTTACCACACTCTGCCCCAGGAGTGAAGGTGGGTCTTCCAGGCCTGCCTAGAAAGGCTGCAGGGAAGCAGCCAATCAGATCACAGCTGGCTCAGTTAAAAGGATCTGCAGGTCCTGAGCAGGTGAGTTTCTGGCTGGGACCAGAGGGGTTGTCCAGGCAGGAAGGCCTAGGCAGACCCTGTGCAAATGGGGAAAAGATGCAGGGAACCCAAGGACCATAATCCTAAGCTAATGAATAATGGTGATGGAACAGAATGGGAAGCATGCCAGGGAATGGTGCAATAGCAGCTATTAAAGGAAGCAGCATGTGGCTGTTATTTGTAAGGTCCCTGGGTTGGGACCCAGAGTAGTGGGTGGGCCTGGGTGCCCCGACTGGCAAAGTGGCCAAAGCCCTGAGAAAGGGACAAGTTTTGTTTTGGAGCCCAAGCAAAGGACTGGAATTTAAAGATGGGCTGAAGACCCTGGGAGAGGGCCAGCTGTTAGTTGGACTTCCTTACCCTGGAAGGGGACTGAAGTTGAGTGACCTGGCTGGAGAGTTGGGATACCTCACTGAGCCCCGCCCCGCTCAGAGCCGCGTAGTGAGGGGGCGGGGCTGGGAGGTCTGGGCTGAGCTCCTGGGCCCGGAGCTCACAGCCCCGCCCCCTCACCACGCGGCTCTGAGCGGGGCGGAGCTCAGGCGCCGCCGGAGGCACGACGCGGCTGTTTCGGCGAGGCGCTGAGGCTGCGCGTGAGGAGGGAGCCGGGGGTAAGAGGCTGGGGCCGGGGGGTTGGCTAAAGGGCAGGGAGCCCTGGGGACAGTCAGGGCAGAGGTTGGGGGAGGGGGCAGGGAATGGGGGGTTTGGATTGTGGGTGTTCGGGGGGGGTGGATAGGGTCAGGGCTGCCCAGAGGGGCGGGGCAAGAGGGCGCAGGAGCTTCTTCGCTCCCGGTCTTCGCCTGCGGGGGGTCCTTCCGCTCCGGGGCGGAAGGACCCCCCCACTGGCAAATTACTGCCGAAGCGGGACCCGCCGCCGACGTGCAGCCCGGTCTTCAGCGGTAATTCGGCGGCGGGGGGCCCTTCCATTCCGGGACCCGCCGCCGAAGTGCCCCGAAGACCCGCGGCGGGGAGCCCCCAGCCGCCGAATTACCGCTGAAGACCGGGCTGCACGTCGGCGGCGGGTCCCGCTTCGGCGGTAATTCGGCGGCGGGTCCCGGAACGGAAGGGCCCCCCACCGCCGAAGACCCCGGGCCCCTGGAATCCTCTGGGCGGCCCTGGAAAAAATAGGAATGTGTGTTTTGGACTGGACTGAGGAGGAAAGCTGGGGAGATTGCAGAAAGGGGGGCAGGATTTTTATCACATTGGTACCTTCACATTAATTGCCCTCTTTAAAAAAATAAATAAAAGAGGAAAGAGGGGAAGGAAAAGAACAGAAGGGAAGGAAAGGGGGGAGTGAAGAAATCAGCAAAAGTGTTTCAGACTCTGGAGCTATCTGCCCCTTCAAGCTGATTGATTAGTCATGATCCCTGCAGTTTTAATGGGAATCATTCAATTGGGAAGGTGGAGCACCCCAGAGTAGATTAGCATATTCTTGTTTACTCATCTTCTGAGGGGCTTTTTCTCTTTTCTTTCATTTTGTGGAGAAGAAGGGAGGGGGGAAGAGGTTGGGGGGGAAGGAGGGGGTTGTGGCTTACGTTATAAAGGAGCCAAAAAAATAAATAGATTAGAGCATCTTTCGGGGGGGGGGGGAGGGAAATCAGTGGGTCTGTGTCTTGGAGAAAGCTTTTTTTTTTTTTTAAGAAGAAAAAAATAAAGGGAAGAAAATCCAGCAGAGAAAAGAAGAGAGAGAGGAATTCCAGCTGTGGAGGAACAGAGAAGAAGAAGAAGAAGACAGATGGAGTAGGAAGAACAGAGAAAAACATTTTAACCCAAGAGGAGTTTTTGTTTTATTTTATTTTAAAAGGGAAAAAATCTATAAGCAGGAAAGAAAGAAAGGAAGAAAAAAAGAAAAGAAAAAGCAACTGAGAAGGGTTATAAAAAGAGCAAATACCCAAGAAGGGTGAACAGGAGAAGAAAGTCAAGGCAAGGAGGAGCCCAAAGCTGGCAGATCGGGAGGATTTGCAGGGGAGAAGGGGGGGGGGAGATTGGAAATGCAGCTCTGGAGTTTGCTGCTGCCTCTTGCGCTTCTTTGTACAGCCGTAGCCAGTGGACCCGAATGTGGGATGGACGAGCGCTCCCGCAGGGCAAAAAGGGACACCAGGCACACCCGCCAGATCCACTACACCGCCCTGGGCACCTGTGCCACCAGGTTAGCCTGAGGCAGGCGTTCCACTGCTAGTCTGGAGCCTCTGCCTGTCCCCCGCAGGAGGCAACAGCGGGAGGTAAAGGGCGAAGAGGATTCCCTTACCCCATGCAGGGCACTCTATTTCAGTGGACAAGGTGATCAGCTGCGGCTGAAAGCAGATATTGAGCTGCCCAGAGATGCCTTCACTTTGCAAGTGTGGCTGAGAGCTGAAGGAGGACAGAGATCACCAGCTGTCATTGCAGGTACGTAGCACCCTGTGCCTGTAGCATCCCTTTTATGTTTCACACATCTGCAGAACAGCCAAGTGTCGGCGCGCACATGTGTGTACAATGTGTGAATGTATATTTAAATATGTGTATATATATATATATGTGTGTCTGTGTGTGTCTCCGTATACATATACATGTATTGATGTATGTATACACGTTTGTGTGTTTATTAGAGATATCTCTACATTTGATGAACTAGAAACTCAGCAAACTATCTGAAAGTGTGTGTGTGTGTGTGTATATATATATATGTGTGTGTGTGTGTGTGTATGAAAGTTAAGTAAACTTTTGCCAGAGGTGATGGCATTATTCCAAATAGTCTCTTTATTTTTAAATTAATGTACAAATGGGAAGGCGAGCACATTCTATACGTTTCTAATTTAATTTGATAAGGAAAAATAGAACTGTAGGAAGTGTGTGTGTGTGTAAAAAATTCATGCATACGTAATTTGTTTGTGTGGGAATGCACGTGTGAGGATCCTATTTGATTTCTTCGGGTTTTATTAGCTTTTCAGTTTATTTCAGCTGTTACCTTTTTAGACAGTAGGTTAGCATGTGGTTCCAAAGAACTGTAAAGGAACTTTTGGCTATTGTGAAGCCTCAGTAGTCACATTTAGTTCATAAAGTTCCCAACCCCTCAACACTCAGCTAATACTTGATTGGTACAGCATCTAGAGGATGTTTTTAGTATTTTTTTTTCTCCCCTTTGAAATCACAAGTGTAACACACATGATTGTAAGGTCAAATTGCCCTGTGAAATTGTTTAGTACTAAGAGACCAGTTACTGAGCTAAGCTGTCGGATCAGGACAATAATGAGGAGTATTGCACTTTTCTTATTTAAAAGTTATGAGCCCATCAGCAATGTGTGTTCTTTTTCTTTCCCGCTCCCTCCCTCTGCTTTAGTGCTAACGTGTGGTGAAGCTGCCATAAAACTGGATACTTTTGACAAAGTAAAAGGTTTACAAACCCTCATAATCGCTCAAACATTCATCTTTGCTCTGAAGAAAGCTATAGAAAATGGAAATGCCCTTTAAACAAAACCAAACCAAACAGGGGAGGAGACGCGGGATGGTGGAGGGGCAGAGAGGAGGACATATTTTACAGTTCTTTTGGCAAGGAGATTCCCTGAAAGTACAATTTTTCCATGTCGTAGGATGCCTTAAAGAGACAGGGAGGGTTTTCCCTTCCCCTTTAACTAGAGTCATTTCCTACAAGAGACCAGCGGATGCTTTTCTTCTTCTTGATATAGTCACTGATCAGCCTTTAGGGCTGCTTTCCTCCTGCCTCCCTGCCACATTCCATGCTTTTATTTCCTTTCTCTTGATTGCACTATACTTGACCTATGGGATTGTTGTCATTCAAGAAAGTCTCTTCCTTCTCAGGAAAAAAAACAAAAACAAAGCAGACTCGGCAGCAAATTGCTTTAATTTTCCCCTGTGCCCAGCTGCTGTGTGCACTTTTAAGGAGGCGAATGCGGTGCGTTTGTCAGTGTATTGAGAGTAGATTGTATTTTCTTCTGCTTATGGTAAGGAAAAAAGCTGAAGTCCAACTAGGAAGGAGAGATGAGTGATCTCAGGCAAGGAAGAGATTAGATTATCACCATTCCCCATTATTTATTATTCCCCCTCCTCCCTTATTCCTAATCTTGATTTACAACAGTAGGTCTGAAATTGCTTCCCTTTCAAGTGGGGAAAGACAGCGTGTAGGTTTACACAGATATTGTCAATGAAAATACGAAGCAAATATATACACTTATTTAATCAAACACCGAAAGCACTGTTTTACAAGAATGTGTAATCCACATGATGAGGAATCTAGATACACACATGCCCAAAGGTGGTTAGTGGTAAAATAAAAGATTTTAATTGAATAGGGGAGTTTAAGTTATTGCTTGTATAAAACACCTGACCCATTTTATGCACGGAAGTAACATGCCGCTAGAAAAGAAATGCCCCAGTTTAGAACCATAAAGCTTGTAGCTTTACTCCAGAGAACGCTGATTTGATTTTTTTTTTTTTTGGTAAACTCCACCTCCCCCAGTTGAAGAGGAGCCAGGGTTGGCTGTGTGTGTAAACACCTGGAATAGATCCAAGGAGGAACTCACTTGGAGTATCCTCCACACACTAACGGTCTCCCAGACCTGCTGCAAGGGTAGGGAGAGATTAGACTCAAGGGTGCCCAGAAACTTGGCTTTCTCGTTTTCACTTGTTTTGGATGTGACAGATTTAGGAATCTGATTCTGCCCTGCGAGTCCCATTGGTGTGACCCCACGGAAGTCAGTAGTCTGTCTAGACACTAAAATGGGAGTGGAGATGGGGCCAAATTCACTGCTGGTGTAAGCGGCAGTCTTGGCCCCTAGAGTCTATCGTTGTCTTTACCAGTGATACGTTGCGGGGAGGGGAGGGAGTCAGTGGTAAATAATGACAGAATATTACCTCTGTGAAACGAAAGTTCTCATTTTCTTTAGTATCCTTCCTATCACTTCCTCTGCCCTCCCTCACCAATGCTTCTGTCCCTCCCTTCCCCCACACCCCACCGGTTCAGCCCCGGATTTTAGAATAATCATTGCTCCATTTGCCGGCCCATAGGGCAGAATGGATGTGCACTGAATTCATTCACTCTAGATCTCAGGTAGAATCCAGGTTGCCATCGGCTTCTCCAAGTGAGCCCTGAGAGAGAAGGAGCTGCTCTATTTCAGGCTAAAGGGAGCTCCTGTGCTGCTCAGAAGCCAAATTTCCTTGTGTTGCCCTTTGATGCTGTATTCAGTTTATTTTTATAAATGCCTAATTTTATAGAGCAACTCTACTTGTTAGTCATCACTCCGGGCCACCCCGCCCCCCATCTCTGATGGTAGGCGGCCCTCGGTACCAGAGTCTGCCGATTTTCCCACTGGTTGCCAGTGGGGTTATTTCTGCCCTGCTTGGATTCATTGATATCGGTTCTGGCATTTTGCGAAGCAAAGCTGTGGAGAAAATTGCAGTTTGACCCACTAATATGTGCTGTGCAAAACTCCAGCCTCGATTGCCCAGAGGCAGACTCGGAGCATGGAATATCCCTTCGCTACGCCAGCCCGTACAGCAGACACACATGCAGCACAGGTGACCTCACAAAACACCATACAGTCAGGTCGCACAGCGGTTGCAGAGACACACCCCCACGTCTGCATCACAAACACATTCGTACACACACGTTCAAACAGCGCTTTATGATTGCTTTCAAAGACAGCAATAATCTCTAATGCAGCCCTTTCTACATCGGGATGCATCTCTAGTGCATAAACCAAGGAGTTAATTTAAGCAGGTTAAACCAGGGTGACCGTTGATCCAGTTGGATAACCTAAAATCCGTGTAATACATAGACTGCAATGTACAGTTGACCCTGCTTTTGTTGGACTCCCAAGATAGTCCAGTCTACGTTTCCACCCTGAGAATTGCTAAGAAATGGGCTCTTCGTGGCTTGTTCCTGCCTGTGTGTGGTGTTGGTAGAAAGCTCAAGAGTTGGATGGCCTGTGTTTTATTAGCAGTGTGACGTTGACTCTTTAATAGGTAGGAGCTGAGAGGATTGTGTGAATGATCAGACGTGGGAGCTGGAGTAAAAAGGCGTGCCTGCTCCGAAGAGTAAAAGTTATTTGTGTTTTGTTTTCTTTTTTTTTTTTTCCCCTTTCACTCACACACTCTCTCTCTCTCCATCTCTATCCCTCTGGCTGCCAACAGAGAGCATGATCCCAAGTTAATAGACCTTCATATGTAAGGGAGTGCCTGTGTTTTCCCAGCTTCTCTCTTTGGTGAACACACAACTGCAGCAGAATCCAAGGGGAAAGAAATGCCAAAATCAGCACACAGTGGAGCTCTTTTAAAGTCACACGCTCAATGTGCAGTAAGCCATTTGAGAAATGCCTCCAGCAGGGTTTCAACAAATGGGTTAATCTGAAGGTACACAAGGGATACGAATAGGGCGACCAGACAGCAAGTGTGAAAAATCGGGACAGGGGGTGGGGGCTAATAGGAGCCCATATTTAAAAAAAACAACAATTATAGGGACTGTCCCTATAAAATCGGGACATCTAGTCACCCTAGATACGAAGTAGCGCTCCAGTGTTCAAACAGCAGCATCAGAGCACATTGACACACAGTTTCATACTAGTGTGATTTCCTCCTATACTTTTTAATCTGCTAGCAGATTAATACACTTTCATTGGACTCAATGGGTGGGGTATGATGTTGGTGCTTTTCCAGCCAGCTGTTTTTTTAGCAGGTGCACTTTCAACTGAGTGACTACTTCTGCACAGATGCTACGTTTGATATCCCCCCCATACAAAGCAGATAGGCAGGTAATGTAGTACCAAAATGGGCAGATAATGCCACATCTTTTGTTCTTCAACAGTCTGCGGTTTTTCGCTTGCATGGATTTGTCACTGCGTTTTTTTTTAATTAAATATCTATTTGATTTGATTACCATAGAAAGACAGAGCCATATGTGACACATTCTAGTCCCATTGCTTACTGCATTGCTGGAAGGTGCACTGATACCAAGGTGATGGGCCTGGTATAAGGAAAAGAACAGAAAGGGCTGGGTAAGGCAACAATCTACAGTGATTTTTTTTCTGTTTATCTGCATAGTAGGTGCAGCCTGGCAAGCAGTGAGAATAGTCTTCCACCAAGATGCTCTGCCAATGCTGCTAAACCGTGACCTGAATCAGCCACCTGTGGGGTGAGAGGATAAATTGGTCTGACTCCATAGTTCACTGTATTTTTGGCCACTTTGCTGAAGGGTTCAAATAACTGGTGCCAATTTTGGTGGCTGTTTTGTGCAGTGGGTACCTGGCACTGAGATTAGGATAACTTCCTCATTTCGTATTAGTCACTAGTGGCTTGTCATTTTAGAAACACTTCAGTGCGTTTGTGATTTAGTTCATTTTGATAGCAGAAATAGGGAGGGGGGAGGGGAGAAGACCGCAACATTGGGGGAGGGGGGTGGAGTTGCAAAACCTCATACTTGTTTGGGAGGGAAGCCATGGGGTTTTTTAAAATATTTTCCCCTCTGTCTCTCTCCTCCCCCGGTGGAGGCAAGGTAGAACTGGTGAAGGGAGGGAAGTTGGCAAATTTTGAGAAGGCTTCCGTTCCAGAACCCAGAGAGTATTTAAAGGTCCTGACGTATGGGTTCTGCTGGCTACTCAAGTGGTCAGACCACCATATTCAGGAGAGCAGTTTACAAAAGAGTCTGTTGTGGCTTCGCTAATAAATACAGTAATTGAAAATAAAGGTGGAACAGTGGTCACGGTGGGGGTGGGGGTGTGTGGAATGGAGGGAGGGTTTTGCGTATATGAAGGGTGGTAAATTAAGGCTCCTAAATGCTGAGGTTTGTCACAGGGTGAGCTGGTTCCCTCAAGTCCCATACAGGATTTGTACCCAGAGCTTGTGACAGGACTACACTACATAAGGCAAGTCTCTGGCTCAGTTAGAGAACATCTACATAGCAAAAGTTGTGCTGGGGCTAGCGTACCTGAGCTAGCTTGAATCCAGCTAGTGCGGGTAACGAGAGCAGTGAAGAGAGCACAACGCAGGATTTTGAGCAGGCTTGTGAGTCAAATACACGCCCAGGGTCTGTGCTAGGCTGTTACTTCTGCTCTGAAGCCCAAGCTGTGCTGTCTTCATTGCTGTTATCCTCCACTCTAGCTGGATTCAAGCTCGCTTGTGCACAGCTTTTGCCGTGTAGGCCTGAGAGAGGGAGATCTGCAGGGACAAGGGCCCTGGGAGAGCTTTATGTATAAGGGAGTCACTTAGTATAAGGGAATCTGTGAAATGGGGATATTATTTTCTTTCTCCTGCCCCTTTGTCTTTTCTTGTCTATTGAGATTGTAAATTCTTTGTGGCAGCCTCTGTTATGTATTTGTACAAAGCCCGGCACAATAGGTTCTGTTCTTTGGTACGGCCTCTAGGCACCACTGTAATACAAATCAATAATATGAATAATGTCTTTTCTTCCTTAAATTGCTCGTTATATCCCAAATAGTCCTGAGGCAATGCTCCATGCAGGATTGTATGTCTTTCATTTCCATCTTTTCTACTAAATACTAGCTTGGAAATACCAACCCTACTAGTCTACATATTTAAAAAATACTGCAGTATTTTACAGCCATGACCCCGCATGCTACGGATTTGATACTGCTTTGTTTGGGACAATGAATGAAGACTGCGCCAGTATTTGGTTTTTAGAAGTGTGACATCTAAAAATAAATGTCTCAGCCTGATTCTGAACTGACGCCGGTGTAAATCTGTAGTAATTCCCTTACATTGGTGTAAATGAAATGTGAATTTTTTCTCTATTTTTATCCTAGCTTTCTGTAGGGGAAAAAAAAATCCCTGGCTCTTCTTCTATTAATTCCTGCTCACCTCTAACCTCCTTCTATTCTTCGCTTTCTCTTTTTTACACACACACACACACACACACACACACACACACACACACACACACACACACACACACACACACACACACTTCCCAAAGCCCCTTTGATTTTTCTCGGATCAATAGAGCATTTAAACTCCAGTCATAAAGGAAAGAAAGCTTGTTTATTCTTCTAAATTGTTTGACACAAGTGAAGGATCCTGTAAACTCCGTGGGTTTCATTTAATGCATGTGTTTGATATACATTTCAAGCTCCACAAAGCCATACATAAAAGAAGGCATTATTACAATGGCCCATTGGGAGGAAAATCTGTGAAGAGTGTAAAAGCCGTGGGGAAAAAAGGAGGGTTAGCCCACAGGATGAAAAGAAAACAAGAGAGAAGCTTGAGACCATTCCCAGAATCTCAGATTCTGCCACCTTTATTCAGGGTGATCATAATAGAACTTCTCGCCGAGTAAACTACTGCTCCATCTGACTGACCCTGACCCTATAGACACAAAGTCTATAGTCAAGATTGACTAGAAGGGGAAAATCACAAAACCCTCAATGTCAGAATAATTGGCGAGGGGAAGAGGTGGTTTTTGTTGTACTCCAAATCCCATTATGGCCTTTGTCTCTTCCAAGCTATTTTTTTCACTGTAAAATAAATATTTATTCAAAATACACTGTCCAATTTTCAGGTCCGCTGGATGATGTAAGTGTGTAACTTTCTTGATCAATCCCTCTGCCCTCTCATCACCATCATATTCTGGGTTCTTCCCTGACTATCTGGGATCCTTGATTCCCCATTATTTCCTTCCTTCCTGATAGGCAGAGTTTCAGTCTCTTTGCCTTTTGCCTGACAAGCAGATACCATGTATGCGGTGGTGTTGTAGCCGTGTTGGTCCCTGGATATTGCAGAGACAAGTTGGGGGAGGGTAAAATATTTTATTGGAGCTCTGTGTACGCTGGAAAGCTTGTCTCTGTCACCAACAGAAGGTGTAGTCCAATAAAAGAGATTCCCTCACCTACCTGGTCTCTATAAGTAAAAAACATCTCTTGAATAGCCTTGAGCTCTCCAAAGTTCTGTTCATCTTTCACCCCATGATGGTTGTGCCCCATAGGCCTGGAGGGACATCTCTCTGATTGGTGCTTAAGAGTTTTTACCACTCCTTGTTTGAAATGTACATGGTGGGTGGGGGCGCGTGCATGCGTGTGTGTGTGTTCCTGGCATTATTGAGCTTATCCAGTTTACTAGCCACCCTACTGCTATATGACTGCAGAGCAAGCGGTCACTTGAATTGCTTGCACCCTTTCAACAATGGGGATGAAGTGAATGACTCAAGCAATCCTCCTTTGCATTCAGCATTATGCAGACTTCTTGGTATGAAATTTGCATCTCTTGATCTCTCTCTTGGTTGGCGGAATATTGCAGCGCTAAGAGTTTTGAAATCTCTCTGCATCTTTTATGCCAAAGCCTCTATCTAATCTACCCATCTGTCTATGTATTCCTCACCATTATTACAGTATCTGAGTGTTTCTGAGGTAAAAGAACTCTATTGTCTTACAACTATCACTGCAAAAATATATTTGTGCCACAAATTGTCTAGTTGAAATAGCATCTTTCTTTAATAATCAAAGCTGTGGTTTAGTGGCTAGAGCCAAGGACTGGGAGTTAGGACTTTTGGATTCTATTTCTGAATTTGCCACTGATTTGCTCTGTGGCCTTGGCCTTGCCACTTAATCTCTGCTCTCATTTATAGCCTGCAGAATCCCCTTGGCCAGGGTGTGGTTGCATACAATATAAATCTCCACGTAACTTGGTCCTGTGCTTGGTCTCTTCACCTGCGAAATGAAGATATATTAATCTCTCTTTGTAAAGGCTTTGGGATCCTCTCATGAAAAACACTATGGAAATGCAAAGTGGTATTTACTAATAGACTAGAATATAAAATAAATATCCTTACTGTAAGCCCAGTTCCATGACATACTGAGCACCCTTAGCTTACCTTATACAGGATGGAAGTTGCAGGTACTCATGGGACCTGACCTTGCAAGGTAATATGTGTCCTGCGCAGTGGAACAGCATCAGACCAGTTACTTGACTTGTTTGACTTCAGTATTCCCAACCTTGTAACTTTCAGTAATAGATGCTTTTTATAGTCGACCCCTCTCCATAACAGCAGATTTTTTCCATTTCTAGATATACAAAGGGACACAGCAGGAAGGAACGGTTTCCAACCTTCTTTTCTTTATTTTTTTAAATTTAATAATGCTGCCTTTAGTAGCACATCACAATATTTACAGACCATTCACAGCATTGAGTTTAGGAGACCATCCAGCCACACTTGCTGGTGGCTCAGCTCCTGGTCTGCATGTGTAGGACATGTGCCTGTTAATGTTTCCACTCATGTGCATGCAGGTATTCCTCAGTAATGCTCTAAAACATTACATTTGGTACTACTGATTCTGTAATGTCGGGGTACCCCTGTGGAGTTTGGTACTTTTTTTTTTTAATAAGAGGTGCCTTTGACGGCCTGTGATATACATGTGCATATGACTGTTTTTCCATATGTGCTAAGCTTTCAAGCATTGGATATAGGGAAGACCAATCTTTTGCTATATTTATTTTGCAGTGTTTGGAGAGGAGGGGTGATGCGCTTTCAGGGAAAATTGATTATTTGCAAACTTTTTATTTGTATTACAGTAGGGCCCAAAGGACTCAACTTGCAAGTAAAAAAAAAATAGTCCTTGCCCTCCAAGGAGCTTCCAATCTACATACACAAGGCAGACAAATGGTGGGAGGGAAATACAGGCACAGAGAGGTGAATAGACTCACCCCATGACAAAAAGCAGGTTAGCAGCAGAGCCAGGAATCCTGGTGTCCTAAATCCCAGTCCCAGGCGTTAAGCATAGGACCATACTGCCTTGCTAAATATTCTGCCAGTGAATATTTGAAATGAGAAGACACCATGAGAGCATCCTTGGGACTGTACAAAGTTTGGATACAGCAGCAGGTCCAGCTGAAACTGCCAGATCAAGTGAGACCCCCTCCATGAATGTGGCAGATTACCAGTAAAGGGAAGCTGGCCTCCTGGGGTGTCAAAACTGGCTTTGGCTTGGGTCAGGAAGATGTAGTGGCAGAATGAAAGGAGATAGTGAGTAGAGGAAAGGGATGATACATCAGTGTGTGGCTAGAGATTAGGAGTCACTGGGTTTAAGATGGGGCTGTGGACAGAGCTGATTGTACTTAGAGGAAGAGATCATAGAATATCAAGGTTGGAAGGGACCTCAGGAGGTCATCTAGTCAACCCCCCTGCTCAAAGCAGGACCAATCCCCAAATAAATCATCTCAGCCAGGGCTTTGTCAAGCCTGACATTAAAAACCTCTAAGGAAAGAGATTCCACCCCCACCCCTCCAGGTAACCCATTCCAGTGCTTCACCACCCTCCTAGTAAACAAGTTTTTTCCTAATATCCACCCTAAACCTCCCCCACTGTAACTTGAGACCATTACTCCTTGTTCTGTCATCAGGTACCACTGAGAACAGTCTAGATCCATCCTCTTTGGAACCCCCTTTCAGGTAGTTGAAAGCAGCTATCAAATCCCCCCTCATTCTTCTCTTCTGCAGACTAAATAATCCCAGTTCCCTCAGCCTCTCCTCGTAAGTCATGTGCTCCACCCCCTAATCATTTTTGTTGCCCTCCGCTCGACTCTTTCCAATTTTTCCACATCCTTCTTGTAGTGTGGGGCCCAAAACTGGACACAGTACTCCAGATGAGGCCTCACCAATGCTGAATAGAGGGGAATGATTACATCCCTTGATCTGCTGGAAATGCCCCTACTTATACAGCCCAAAATGCCATTAACCTTCTTGGCAACACGGGCACACTGTTGACTCATATCCAGCTTCTTGTCCACTGTAGTCCCTAGGTCCTTTTCTGCAGAACTGCTGCCTAGCCACTTGGTCCCTAGTCTGTAGCAGTGCATGGGATTCTTCCATCCTAAGTGCAGGACTCTGCACTTGTCGTTGTTGAACCTCATCAGATTTCTTTTGGCCCAATCCTCTCATTTGTCTAGGTCCCTCTGTATCCTATCCCTATCCTCCAGAGTATCTGCCACTCCTTCTAGTTTAGTGTCATCAGCAAACTTGCTGAGGGTGCAGTCCACACCATCCTCCAGATCATTAATGAAGATATTGAACAAAACCAGCCCCAGAACTGATCCTTGGGGCACTGTGCTTGATACCAACTGCCAACTAGACATGGAGCCATTGATCACGAGCCATTGAGCCCGATGATCTAGCCAGCTTTCTATCTACCTTATAGTCCATTCATCCAGCCCATAATTCTTTAACTTGCTGGCAAGAATACTGTGGGAGACCATATCAGAAGCTTAGCTAGAGTCAAGGAATAACACGTCCACTGCTTTCTCCTCATCCACAGAGCCAGTTATCTCATCATAGATGGCAATTAGGTAAGTCAGGCATGACTTGCCCTTGGTGAATCCATGCTGACTGTTCCTGATCACTTTCCTCTCCTCTAAGTGCTTCAAAATTGATTCCTTGAGGATCTGCTCCATTATTTTTCCAGGGACTGAGGTGAGGCTGACTGGCCTGTAATTTCCCAGATCCTCCTTTTTCCCTTTTTTAAAGATGGGCACTACATTAGCCTTTTTCCAGTCATCCAGGACTTGTCCCGATAGCCATGAGTTTTCAAAGATAATGGCCAACGGCTCTGCAATCACATCCGCCAACTCCTTTAGCACCCTCGTATGCAGTGCATCCGGCCCCATGGTCTTGTGCTCGTCCGGCTTTTCTAAATAGTCTTGAAGTACTTCTTTCTCCACAGAGGGCTGGTCATCTCCTCCCCATGCTGTGCGGCCCAGTGCAGCGGTCTGGGAGCTGACCTTGTTTGTGAAGACAGAGGCAAACAAAAGCATTGAGTACATTAGCTTTTTCCACATCCTCTGTCAGTAGGTTGCCTCCCACATTCAGTAAGGGGCCCACACTTTCCCTGACCCTCTTCTTGTTGCTAACATACCTGTAGAAACCCTTCTTGTTACTGTTAACATCCCTTGCTAGCTGCAACTCCAAGTGTGATTTGGCCTTCCTGATTTCACTCCTACATGCCTGAGCAATATTTTTATACTCCTCCCTGGTCATTTGTCCAATCTTCCACTTCTTGTAAGCTTCTTTTTTGTGTTTAAGATCAGCAAGGATTTCACTGTTAAGCCAAGCTGGTCACCTGCCATATTTACTATTCTTCCTACACATCTGGCTGGTTTGTTCCTGCAACCTCAAGAAGGATTCTTTAAAATACAGCCAGCTCTCCTGGACTCCTTTCTCCCTCATGTTATTCTCCCAGGGGATCCTGCCGATCAGTTCCCCAAGGGAGTCAAAGTCTGCTTTTCTGAAGTCCAGGGTCCGTATTCTGCTGCCCTCCTTTCTTCCTTGTGTCAGGATCCTGAACTCAACCATCTCATGGTCACTGCCTCCCAGGTTAGGCTTCAGAATCCCATAATTGTGAATAATGAGGCAGGGGTAAATTCAGGATCAGAGCAAAAGTCCGGATTTCAAAGAGAGAAAGATGAAAAGGTGTAACTGAATGTAAATGCACACCATACCATTTTCACCCATTCAGACTCTCTGCTGATGATATATATCTGAATATTGACCTGTAGCATGTCCTGCAGTTTGCCTCATTCATGATCTGCAACAGACAACTCTGCTGAAAAACCTCACTCCAAACTGGTTCTCTTTCCATCCTCTGTTCTTAATGTTCCATTCATGGGATCCTCACACAGCCTTGGCAGTGCACCACGCTGGTGACTTGTAACACTCCCTACTCTTGCTCAGGCACTGCCTGCAATGTCCAGACTATGTGGGCTGCTTTAGGGGTGGTGACAATTACTAGGGCCATACCAAATTCACAGTCCATTTTCGTCAATTTCACGGGTCATAGGATTTAAAAAATCATAAATTTCATGATTTCGGATATTTAAATCTGAAATTTCACGGCGTTGTAACTGGAGGGGTCCTGACCCCACTCTGAAGGCAGCAGTGCAGAAGGGTGGCATGGTATGGCATTGCTATCCTTACTTCTGTGCTGCTGCTGGCAGGGCGCTGCCTTCAGAGCTGGGCAGCTGGCCAGCAGCCATTGCTCTCCAGCCACCCAGCTCTGAAGGCAGTGCAGAAGTAAGGGTGGCAGGACGACGACCCCGCTACAATAACCTTGCAACTTCCTCCCACAACCCTCTTTTGGGTCAGGACCCTTAATTTGAGAAACGCTGGTCTCCCCTGTGAAATCTCTATAGCATAGGGTAAAAGCACACAAAAGACCAGATTTCATGGAGGGAGACCAGATTTCATGGTCCGTGACTCATTTTTCACGGCCGAGAATTTGGTAGGGCCCTACCAATAACTGCTAAGGACTAGCCTATACCGGGGCTGTCAAATTCATTTTCACTTGTTCCCCAAGTAAGACACAGATTTAGCTCTCTGGTGGGTAAAAGGTTAAGAATGGAAAAAAAAATAGGGCCCTCTGTGCGTGGGGGAGGGCGGGTGATGTTAGGGACTCAGGGCTTTCCTGACCCCACACAGCTGCGTGACAGAGTGTCAGATGGAGCCTCACTCAAGCCAGTCAGGCACAGATGGGAACCAGATCTAAGGTTCAAGTAATAATAGGGTCTTTAAGAAAACTCTTTTACAAGCTTAGGACCTTTGAATTTTCCTCCCTTACCAACTTCTACCAAAGCTTCACTGTCTGAGCTCTGCTTTAGATGGCAATAGTAATTAGTTCTGCCCACCCCGGTGCTTAGCAAATCCTCCCAAATAGCAGAGCAGGATCAGTATCCCATTATGGCTCTGGCGCTTTAATCTGTGAAGCTTCATGGGCTGATCAGCATCAGACTGTGCTTAATGCTTTTGCCGTAGGAGCATAGACCCCAGGACCCTTGCCCCCAGACAGGTGAAAGAACAGCAGTAAAATGCTGGTCCTGTTGACTTCAGGGAGCCCAGGATTTCACCCCAAGAGTGTATCCTTCAAGGAGTGAATCAGAGGTCTCATCTCAAAGGCTGCCGCATTAGTGCTTTGGGGGCTATTAGGCTAGTTCATCAGACATCCTCTGAGAATACAGAAGGAAATGCAAAAGGGTTTTAAAAAAAAACCCGGGTGATAACCCTTTTGGTGGTCAGCTTCTTTCTGGGTGGTCCACCTCAGTCTCAGGGCACAACAACAGTCACTGTGATCTGTACTCTGAAGGCTGAAATGACCTGTTGCAGTGACTTCAGCTGAGCTGCAGGCACAAAGAATGGAGCAAAGAGTTAATGATGCTAATTAAAGTCCTGAGATAGGTCACCAGCTGAGGATGGTTTTGGCCAAATAAGAATCGTTGCCCAAAGATGCAACCAGAAATTGAAGGGTTAAAATAGCGTAAGAAGGTTTGGACAAATTATATTTCCCGCTGCCCAATCAAACACAAGAACTGCCAGAAATCTTCCAAGGAAGCTTGTACTCAAAACATTTTTGTCCCAATCTTGGAAAGTCATGAGGGCCAGCTACGTTGGAGAGGCTTGTGCACAACCAAACTAGCATTCTGACTTTCTGGAGGTTTGGCCATCACTTCCCCATCTTGCCCGCTAAGAATTAAAGGTCAGATTTTCAGCAGTAGCCATCACTTTTGCAAGTGTATTTTTGCCCTCTGCAAATATCTGTGCACACATTTTGCATTTATAATAAATTGCAGGCATAACTGTTTGGAAGTTAAACATTTAAGTTTGCAAATCAAGTCGGCAAATTACTTAATTGTGCTCAAAGTTCATAACGTGTGCAAAATTACCGGGTCAGTTATTTGCAGGAGGAAAATGACACCCAAAAATATCAGACTGGATTAATACCAAACTGAAAATCTGGTTTATAAACTACATTCTTCCAGTTAATATATGGAAACTACATCCTATGAAGAACAGATACTATAGCAGTTAGATCACTTGAAAGAGGCATTTTTTCTCTGAAGGATGTTTCCTAGAAAGCAGGAGTGTCTCTGTGGTTTGGCGCATGGGTTTGGCGCTCATGTGTGAAGAGGGGAGAATTTGAGTCATGAAATAATCCTGATTAGAAAAGGGCAGGATGGCTTTTCAAGAGTGGCAGCAGGAAATGGGCACAATCAATCCCGTGCTGTCTGCAGAGTGGTTATTGTGTCCGTCTGTGTGAATCAGACATAAAAAGTTTAATTTAAAGTTTGTATATTGCCTCTCTAGCATCTATAGCTAGGCAAAAAAAATGATGAAAAATAATATTTAGCTCTAGATTAGGATTGTAGCTTCCCACAGAGGGCCAGAACTTCAGGTGGTGTAAATCCATTGACTTCAGTGAAGCTACACAGATTTACATCAGTTCATAATCTGACCTACGTATCCTCATGCCCATTTCACATGGAAATGCTCCTAAATTACCAATGAGATTCCAGGTTAACACTGATGGGATTTTTTTACAGTCTCCCAGCTGGATGTCCCGGTTAGCACTGATGGAAGATATATATTTTTTTTTAATGGAGACTTTTTAGCCATTTGTCAGGTCCCAGAAGGAGTGGTTGCAAGGTTGTCCCCTCCCCCTGTCCCCACTTGCCCCCATCCTGATCCTCCCATTTAGTTTAGGAGCTGCTAGTGTTTCCTTCTTTGTTCTTCACCCCCACCCCCAGGCTTCCTTTTGTGCAGGGGTGTAAAAGCCATCCCCTCTGCAGCTGGGAGCAGCCGCCGCGCCGCTGGTTCCAGGGCTGCCCGTGGAGCCCTTGTAAAGGTCAGTTGAAAGGGAGTTCTGAAGAGCAAAACAAGTTCTGTTCCCCCCCCCCACTCTCCACCATGTATTTTGACTGCATCGCAGCCAGACTCACTTGTATACATCCCCCACCTTGTGGCTCTGCAGTCTTGGCCAGCAAGAATGCTCTTTCAGGGCAGAACGTCTGGCACTTTTCCTGTTCAGCTACTAGCTTGGCCAGTGCTGCCGCTGATTTGCTTCCGTAGCACATCAGGCACAGGAGCTGATTCGGGTTTATGAAATGAAATCGCATTTTTGAACTGCCGGTCAGCTGATGGGCGTTGCGTGCACTTGTCCAGTGACAGATATACTCCATAATCCCTCCAGCAGGACGTTTCCTTTGGGGACTCTCTGGCAGTCTGATCTACTTTGAGGTTCCCTGACCTCTCTTGACCCAATGTATGGGCCAACTTTCCATGTTGTCTAATATAAGCCCAGAACTATCGAGGCCTTTATTATTTAGATTACACTAGAATTGCGATACAGCTTCTGTACAGAGCTTGCTGCCTAGCATTAGCCCTCAGAATGGAGAAGGAGGTGCCCCTGGGTTAGCATGAACAAAGTTACATTATTTTCCTATAGATCTTTGAAGGTTAATCAATGTTTCGGTCTAAGACAGAGGGAGATAAGAGCTGTGGGAGCAGAGATGTTCATGTGTGTGGATTCTTATGTGTGCGTATGCAAATATTTTTTAAAATCCTTGTGTGTGCCTGGGTGTATATGTCCCTCCGTGGGTGTATATGTAAATTGGTTAGTGTGTGCGTGTGATACATCCTTGTGTATATCCCTCTCCTTATTGTGTGTGCTCCTTGCCTGCTTGTGTATGTGTGTATATCTTTATGTATGTGACCCTGGATATGTATCCCCTTAAAGTCAATGGAATGTTACTACTGAATTTCTGTTAGAGACTATGTGAGGTAAAATAGGAACTGTTGAGGTCCTTTGCCCATAATTCACTCAAATTTGAAATTCAAAAGAAATATTTTGAGGTTAGAAAGAGCTGGATATAGAATATAATGTTTCATTTTTGCAGTGGGACTCTCTGCTCCCTGATTATAACAATGGCTGCAAGCAGAAATGATGAAACCCCAGGAGAAAATCTGTTCTAGCAAAACTGGTTTGTTGGAAACAGGAAGTTCTGGAAGTCCAATAGGAAACCTTCTTCACTCTTGATTCCTAGCCAGGTTTTGCTGACCCAGTTAGAAGTTCAGCTAGTTTGGATGAGCATCCAAACCTGTGGGTGCTGTACTCGAATTGAGCCAAACTCAAATGTCTTGAGAGTCCCTCAGCTCATTTTCTAGAACAGCAGCCTTTCATAAATATCAAACACAGATCTGTTATTGGTGGACTAGATCCTGACAACCTTTCTCTGGTAAGCTCCTATTGGAGTCCTGCCTGAGGAAAACTTGAGGAAAAAACTCAGGATTTAGCCTTATATATTTATTATATGCAAAAAAAAAGGTGTTAAAACATTATTAAGGTTGCAAAGGCAAGCATGCAAAATTTAGGAAATTCCAGAATTAAGGTTGCCTATGTGATCTTAACTCTGCCCCCATGTGCATATGCATTATGAGAGTCTTTAATTACATGATCACATACTGTTTCATCTCCACAGGAGGCTCGACCCTCATATTTAGGTAGCACCTTCCATTTTCAAGTTTGCTCAACACTTCCCTTTATAAGACTCTTTTCAGTTCCTTACAACTTTGCCAAACATTAACCCTCTAGGCAGAAATTTTGCATGGTGGGTGTTTTCTGCTGGGGCTGAATTCATTTTGAGAATTTTAGCCAAAATTATTTAGAATAATAGAATCATAGAAATGTAGGGCTGGTAGGGACCTCAAGAGGTCATTTAGTCCAGCCACCTGCAATGAGGCAGGACCAAGTAAACCTAGACCATCCCTGACAGGTGTTTAATCTTGAAAACCTCCAGTGAAGAGGATTCCAGAACCTCCCTAGATAACCTATTCCAGCGCTTACCTACCCTTATAGTTAGAAAGGTTTTCCTAATATCTAACCTAAATCTCCCTTACTGCAGATTAAGCTGATTACTTGTGGTCCAGTCTTTCCTGGAGATGGAGAACAGTTGATCACCATCCTCTTTATAACAGCCCTTAACATATTCCAAGTATTCACCCACGAAAGCTCATGCTGCAAAACGTCTGTTAGTCTATAAAGGTGCCACAGGATTCTTTGCTGCTTTTACAGAACCAGACTAACACGGCTACCCCTCTGATACTTAACATATTTGAAGACTATCAGCCCCTTCCTCCTCCCCGCAGTTTTGTTTTCTCAAGAAAAAAACATGCTCAGGTTTTGTCTTTCCTCATAAGTCAGGTTTTCTAACCCTTTATCATTTTTAGCCATTTCCAATGAGACTAGGGTAAAATAAGTTGATTTGCCCATGTTACAAATCCTTGAGACTTTTAAAAAAATGTTTCAGCTCCCCTGTGTTTTGGAGCAGGGATCTGAAATTCAGTTGGGGGCTGGGAGGTGGAGATAAACGTTGTGTCATGGATGTGGCTTTTGCTGTCCTGTGAGAATCCGCCCAAATGTGGCCTATATCATTTAGGTTTTGTGTAAGCATAGAAAAAAATCAAGTCACTATCACAGCAGCTGTTTGGTGTTTATTGCTTCATTGTCTCTTTGAGGAATCTGGATCGTGAAAAGCTACAATTTGTTAACTGAGCACCGCTCTCCACAGATCCTGCCGCAATTGTGAAATGCTTAGGGAGATTTAGATAAGGAGCCACACCCCCCCAGGCAGCACTCCTTTATATTGATACTCTAAACAATGAAGCCCTTTAAAAAAGAGGTACCCATTAGAGAAATGATGCCGTTGAAGTGCTGACTGGTGTCGTACTGAAGCACACTCCTCTGCAGGGGCGGCTCCAGGCCCCAGCACGCCAAGCGCGTGCTTGAAGCGGCATGCCGCGGGGGGTACTCTGCCGGTCTGGCATGCCTACGGAGGGTCCGCTGGTCCCACAGCTCCACCGAAGCCGCAGGACCAGCGGACCCTCCTCAGGCACGCCTGCGGGAGGTCCACCGGAGCCGCGGGACCGGCAGAGCGCCCCCCGCGGCATGCCACCGTGCCCGGGGGCGGCGAAATGTCTAGAGCCGCCCCTGCTCCTCTGTGCTGTCAGACCTTGCTGTGTGCTTTGAGTTCTTACTCTTCATAATGCAGTACCTTCTCTCTGTCCCTACCCCACCAGATCATTCGGGGCTGTCACAAGGGGGCTCAGTGATGTATCACTCACATTCTTGGGGCTCCAAGGTTCAGGCCAGTAGCTACTGTGTTACAACACAAATGATTTCGTTATCGCAAAGCCAGGACTTTTATAAAGTTCATAACTGATCAGCCACTGCAAATGTCTATTTCTCATATTTAGACATGCTGTTCGTGCCTCCCCACTCTGATATGACAAGGCATCATGTCACGCATATGGGGCGATCTAAACAGAAAGCAGCACAAGGAAAATTCACCTAGAGCTCATGCCTGCTGGCAGATACTGTAAAGATCTCAATATCGCAGAGAACCAAGGACCAAATCCTCAGCTGGTCTAAATTGACATAGCTGCATTGAGGTCACCACGTATGCCAGCAGCAGACCTGGCCGCTGGTGTAAAAAAATGAACGTCTATAAAGATAGAGCTGTCTGTCTATCCTGGACCTAAATCAAATCCTAGAGCATTGTTTGTGAGGTGAATGACAAATCTCCGAGGTGAATTCAGCGAGGCAGAAAAATAAGTACTTGTTCCTGGCCTGAGCAGGAAGCTGCCACCTGGGCAATTCTTAGGTGCTTTGCTTGAGCCAATGCTTGCCTCTGGGAGTGCCCCAGAGGCGGCTTGGCAGTATCGGAAATGGTATAGATGGAGTTGTTTTCTTAAGTACATTGGAGTTTGAATTATTTAACTGTTCTGGAGGAAAGTGTGTGGAGGCTGGGACGGAAGGGAGAGATTATTTCTCCCCTTCATAAAAGAATATTGGGTTCAACATTGTATCATGAAATATCCAATGCAGAACTCGAGAAGCTGCTCCAGTGGATCTTCCCTGACTTAGCCAATAGCATGGAGCATGGGGATACTTAACCCAAATCTGTCTGTTTTAATTATTTTCCTCTGGACAGATAAAAGCTTTCGATAGGTTCCTGTAGAATATTTGCTCTGTCAAGCATTCCTCTGTGGCTTTGATACTAAACGATTAAAGCATGCTAGGGGAAAAAGCCAACCCCAACCTTCAGCTCCCTCTTCTTGGGTCCCTGACTGCAGCTTTGATTGTGGACCTAAATTCCCCTTTCATAACGGAGTCCTGTCACCTCTGGTTGTATTCTCCCAGCAAAGCAGGCATGGCCAACTTCCAGAAGTGCAAGGTATTATTCCCTCCTCGCCCACTTCTTTTCAAGGCTGCTGTGGCCTCGACAGCACACCTGGTGGGTTCAAAGTCAACCCCCCTGCCCCAAAAATGCCACCCCAAGCTCCCATCCCCCATTGCTCAGTACAGTGAGAAACCTGCTTTGAAGTAAAGATTTCAAACCTTAGCTAGTTCACCGGCTGGGTTGGTTACCAGGAAGCTGTTGGTACCAAGATACAAGAAACAGTGCTGAAGTGATGGAAGGAGGCCTGAAGTTTGTTATTGATCATTTGAAAATGGATTGCAGTAGTTCGCACAGGTTACTTTCGCTCCCTTTCTGGTGAACACTGCCCACTGAGAAGGCTACCTATAACTTTGGCACACAGAGCTTCTAGCTGTGTGTCCCAGCCTCTCGGTAGCCGTTCCTGCTGACCGTCTGCTACAGCCTCAGCATCTTGTGCTTGGTAAAAGCAATGACTCTTAGAATCATAGGGTTAGAAGGGACCACAAGGGTCATCTAGTCTAACCCCCTGCCGAGATGCAGGATTTGTTGTGTCTAAACCATCCAAGGCAGAATGTTCCCCCAGTGACCTTTCTTACAAAAGTTCAGGAACCGATGTCATATATTATATGCACAGTGCAAAATTCTCCCCTATGCAAAGGGCCCACACAAAGATAATGCACCATTTCTGTCCCTTAAAACAAAGTGGGACTTAAGTGATATATAGGCCTTGTGCATGGCCTCCTGGCAGGGATCAGTTATGGTGAGCAGAAGTATACTGTAGCAAACATGGGCAAGACTCCAAACATCATGAGTTTGGCTTAAAAATCATGAGATTTAACCAAAAAAATAGACTTCTGGTTATTTTTATTTGCTTGCTGGGTTCTGAGTCATTAGGGTTTACATTTTCAAGCTTTCCTCTGCAAGCACAAGGGCTAAAACTTACTTTTTTCTTCATAAATGAAAGCTGAGATTCTGACCTAATCCCCTGACCCCAGGAGCTGGGGCTTTGAGAAAGCAACAGATATCATGAGACTTGTGAGTTGGCAACGCTGGCAGTGTTCATCTCAACTAAAGTGCCGTCCATCCCTTTCTAGCAATTCAAGGCAGGCCAAAGTGAGGTAGAACTGTAATGTGAAAATTGTGCACCTTTTTTGCATGGGGGGAGGAAGGGTGTTGGTTTTATCTCCCACCATTTCATGGCTGAGAAACTTTGCTTTTCAAGACGTGTTTGTCAAATTCTGGTATTGCACTGCATCATCTGCAGCATCATTGGCCTGATTTTCCTGTACTCTGCGGCCCCTTTACACTCTTGAAGGGGCTTAAAAGTGGGTGAAAATCTACTGTACCAGAGCAATGGGAAGGGGCCTTAGTGGCTCTTTGCCTGTATTTCTATAGTGCCTGGCACAGTGGGGTTGTGGCCCATGTCTGGATCTCCTAGGCTCAACCACAATACAAATAATGAATAATAGTAACAATACGAGTATAAATTATGTGAAAGTTGATCATCCGAACCACATTTATAAAATTTAAATTTCAGTCACTTTGCTCAAAAACAGGCTTGATTTTGGCGATACAAAGGGGCGCTTTTTGCTCAAAATGCTTTAAATTATTTCTAAGCAATAACTCACGCCGATGGACTCATTTTACAAAATCAAAATAAACTGTGAAAACCTCAGATTTTGAAGTTTTCCGCATGTCTGTCAATTATTTCACATCTCCCTATTCCAGAGCCCTTTCCTTTGTTGTTATTAGTGGGAGTGATACATATTTATATTTTGATAGAGCTCATAGACCCCAATTGGGATTAGAGCCACATTGTGTTGGGCATTGGACAAACACAGAGAAAGAGACAGACGGTCCCCTACCTGAAAAGACGTATAAGCTGAAGATACAAGCAGGTGAAGGTAGGGGATGCAGATGTAACATACAAGCAGATGGATGTTGTGAAGGAATGGCACAGTTTTGTTAGTTACAGCTATTGTAGGGTTTTCCTCTCCTTTCCCCTGGTTTCCCTCTCCCTTAAAAATAAACAACACACAGATATTCGGTACTTCCATAAAGCTAGTCTGTCTTGGAATGGAACAGGAACTCTACCCTTGTAGCTGTAGCTGGATACCTGCGATGGTAAATGCTTGCGAAAGGAATATTGCATGAGAGATATGGTGTCATGAATAGTTAGTAAAGGGTTAAAGCATAGTACCTGGTGGGCATCTGACCTGAGGACCAATCAGGGAAGAGAATTTGAAACTCCTAGGAGGGAACTTTTCCCTCTGTTTGGGGGGGTCTTTGTCTTTGGCCGTTTGGAGTTCAAGAGACCAGACGAGTTAATCAAGTCCCTACAAGTTCCACCTTTCTGAACTAATTTCTTCTAGTCAAGATAGTGAGTATTAGAAAGATACTTTGTGTCCTTATCTAATAATCCTATGTTTGCAACTCTGTGTGTTTGTTATTGATTATTCTTAATTCTGCTTGTACTGGTTGTACCGAGAAAGAGAGAGACTTCTCTCCAGAATTTAGCAAGGTTATACCCTATGAGTGCCCAGCTTGGATTCATAGAGATTCTGTATTTTCTTTTGTTCTCTTAATAAATTCTTTTCTTTTCTTTGGACTTGGTTAATTCCTTCCCTTGGGGAAATTCAGGGGAAGGGGAGGGGGAAGTGGGCTGCTTCCCTGTGTGTAGAGATTCAAGGCGTTTGAATCCAGGCACCTCTGTCTCCAGAGCAGGCTGGAGAGAGGGAAGAGGGGGGAGGTTCCTCCTCTGTGAATTGATCTGTGTTCCCAATGTGGGAAACAGGGGTGTCCCGGCCCACGGAATTGACCGGGTGGTGGCAGCCGAAGGGGAGACCTACCCTAGGAGTTTGGGGTGGGGGAAGACATGCGGGTCCTCACTTTGAAACCGCCCAGTTTCAAGTGAGGGTAGACTCTGACATGGTGGCAGTGGTGTTTCGGACCCAGAGAGAGAGGCAAGGCTTTTCTACCAGAGGCACTCTGAGGCAGTTTCAGGGTTAGAAGTATTTTCAGTTTTTTGCAGGGCTTTCTGTTACAAAGCCCTCCTGTGGAGCGGTACTTGCGTCCATTGTGATACGAGGTACCACTCAGGATTCCTGAGGTGGGGGGAAGTGCTCACCAAAGTACATTCCCATCCAACAGGAAAAACAGGTTGGGGGGGGGAGAAAGAAACCCTCCAGCCAGGTTTTTTTTTCTCCCTGTGTCTTTTGAAAGGATCAGGAGACAGGAGAACACAGATCCCTGAGGAAATAGACCAGATTTTTCTCAGGGGTATTGTTAGCAGCAGCCTTTCAGCTGGGCTGCTGGGTACAGCAACTCAGAGCAGAGGGAGACAGAGGAATTTTTTTTTTACTCTTTCCCTCTTTCTCAGTACAAACCAGTAACATTACACAAACCACAATTTGCTATACAAAGGATTGATTTCTCTTTCTTTACTCAAGTTATCATAGCCAGGGTTAGGGACTGTCAAACACCACAGACAGTTCACTGACTGCATAGGGGTGTGGCCAGCACCAGAAGGCACACAATCATGAGTACTGGTGAAACAATTAGCAAACTTGACCTGGCCAGGCTGCAGGCTGAAGAAAAACAAAAAGAACATCAAAGACAGATGGAACTAATTATTGCAGAAAGGGCCAGGGAAGAAGCTAACCACAAGAGGGAGCTGGAGAAACAAGAGGCTGAGCACAAGAGACAAATGGAAATCCTGAGGGAGACCCACCAGCAGGCTCTGGAATTAGCAAAGACTAAGCAGCAGGAGCCAACCAATCCAACCCCTTTTCAACCTACTGATCAACCTTCTCGGAGAAAATTTCCCGCCTACAGGGCAGGGGATGATGTTGAGGCCTTTTTAGAAAACTTTGAGAGGGCCTGTATTGGATACCATCTTCCTAAAGATCAATACATGCTGGAGCTGAGGTCACAGCTCAGCGGACAATTATCCCTGGTGGCAGCTGAAATGCCTATGGGCCAAATGAACGACTTTCAACTATTCCTAACCAAGGCCAGACTCAGAATGGGCATCACCCCTGATCACGCCCGTCAGCGTTTCAGAAACCAGAAATGGACACCGGAGGAGTCATTTCCAAAACACGCCTCCTACATTGAAAAGCATTTTTCTTCGTGGTTAGCAGGAGCCAATGTTCAAACCATGGACGAGCTAACCCTCCTGATGATGATGGAGCAGTTCTTGGATGGTGTTCCTGAGAACATTAGACGCTACATCCAAGATGGTAAACCAAAAACTCTCACTGAGGCAGGAGAGATTGGAGCCAGATGGATGGCATCGGTAGACAACACGACAGCTACTGCCAAGGGGAGCGAATCCAACAGGGTACACACCGACACTAAACCCTACCGTCGCGGACCAATCAAACCCACACCTACAACCCACGGACAGTCACACTCTACCTCTTCTTCTACCTCACCAGTCTCCAGTAGACCAACACAAACCGTGACCCATCAACTGGGCGATGTTTTCAATGCAATGATTTGGGGCATATCAAAGCCAAATGCCCAAAGAACCTAAACCGAGTGCAACTCCTTGCACCTTCACACCAAGGAAAGCCGGACATAGATGTATCTCAAATACCCTTAGAACATAGGGAAACTTTGAGAGTGGACGAAAAGGAGATCATCGCATGGAGAGACACTGCAGCACATGTGTCAGCTATCCACCGAACCTTCGTGGACCCCAAATTCATCAACCAGAAAACCAAAGTGACAATTCGACCCTTCATGTCAAAACCTGTAACATTACCTACAGTGCGTTTACCTGTCCAGTACAAGGGCTGGTCAGGGAAGTGGACTTTTGCTGTCTATGACAACCATGCGATTCCCATGCTACTGGGGAACGACTTGGCCCGACACATTGAACAGCAAAAAACAGAGGGAGTGGTTACACGCAGCCAAGCCAGACGAGCTGCCGGACCCATCCCTGTTCCTGAGCCATCCACCGGGACCCCGTCTGTGTTACCAGAGACCCAGACAGAGGTGGTGGAACCGGATCCCAGGCCAACACCGACAGCAGCCATAGTACATCCAGTCCCAGAACCGGAACTGGAAGGGCACCCAGCGCCAGCACCGGCGCCAGCTATTACAACTCCACCGCCAGAGGGCGACAACGGGCCTGAACTGGAAAAACCAGCAGACAACCCTACCCAAGAGGCTCAGCCGGAGCCTGAAATGACGCCTTGTGCACCAGCGGAGAGCGGTTCACAGTCAACGGAAACAACCTCATCACCTACATCGCTCCCAGAGGAACTGGTGTCTCCCGCCTCAAGGGAACAGTTCCAAGCAGAGCAGGAAGCCGATGACAGCCTCAAGAAAGCTTGGGCGGCGGCACGCAGCAACCCACCGCCTCTCAGCTCTACTACCCGATCCCGGTTCGTTGTGGAGAAAGGACTTTTATACAAGGAATGTCTTTCTGGTGGACACCAGGAGGGCTGGCATCCTCAAAAACGGTTGCTAGTTCCGACCAAGTACCGGGAAAAGCTCTTAAGCTTAGCCCATGATCACCCTAGTGGCCATTCTGGGGTGAAACGAAGCAAAGACAGGTTGGGAAGGTCCTTTGACTGGGAGGGGATGGGCAAGGCGGTAGCCACTTACGTCCGGTCTTGTAAGGTATGCCAAACGGTAGGAAAACCCCAAGACCAGATCAAGGCCCCTCTCCAACCACTTCCCATAATGGAGGTCCCATTTCAGCGAGTAGCTGTGGATATTATGGGTCCTTTCCCAAAGAAGACCCCCAGAGGAAAGCAGTACATACTGACTTTTGTGTTCTTTGCTACCAGATGGCCGGAAGCAGTAGCTCTAGGCAACACCAGGGCTAACACTGTGTGCCAGGCCTTAACTGACATTTTTACCAGGGTGGGTTGGCCCTCTGAAATTCTTACAGATTCGGGAACAAATTTCCTATCAGGGACCATGAAAGACCTGTGGGAAACTCATGGGGTGCATCACTTGGTTGCCACCCCGTACCATCACCAAACTAATGGCCTAGTGGAAAGGTTCAATGGAACTTTGGGGGCCATGATCCGCAAATTCGTCAATGAACACTCCCAATAATTGGGATCTAGTGTTACAACAGTTGCTGTTTGCCTACAGGGCTGTTCCACATCCGAGTTTAGGATTCTCACCATTCGAGCTGGTGTATGGCCATGAGGTTAAGGGGCCATTACAGCTGGTAAAGCAGCAATGGGAGGGGTTTACACCTCCTCCAGGGACTAACATTCTGGACTTTGTAAGCAACCTTCAAAACACCCTCCGAGACTCTTGGGCCCTTGCTCGAGAGAACTTAAGAGATGCTCAAGCGGAGCAAAAGGTCTGGTATGATCGACATGCCAAGGAGCGGTCCTTCAAGGTAGGAGACCAGGTCATGGTCTTGAAGGCGCAACAGGCCCATAAGATGGAGGCGTCCTGGGAAGGACCATACATGGTCCAGGAGCGCCTGGGAGCTGTTAACTACCTCATAACATTCCCTGATTCCTCTTTAAAGCCTAAAGTGTTTCATGTTAACTCTCTAAAGCCCTTTTATCCCAGAGAATTACAGGTCTGTCACTTTACAGTTCAGGAAGGAGATGACACCGAGTGGCCTGCAGGTGTCTACTACGAAGGTAAAAGAAATGGTGGTGTGGAAGAGGTGACCCTCTCCACAACCCTGCAACGTCTGCAGCAGCAACAGCTCAAGGAGCTGTGCACTCACTTCACGCCCTTGTTCTCAGCCATCCCAGGACGGACTGTGCAAACCTACCACTCCAGTGACACAGGTACTGCTCACCCGATTAGAACACCACCCTACGGGTGTCACCTCATGCCAAAGTTGCTATTAAACAGGAGATTGACAACATGTTGGAGATGGGTATCATCCGCCCTTCTACCAGTGCATGGGCATCTCCAGTGGTTCTGGTTCCCAAACCAGATGGGGAAATACGCTTTTGTGTGGACTACCGTAAGCTAAATGCTGTAACTCGTCCAGACAACTATCCGATGCCACGCACTGATGAGCTATTGGAAAAGTTGGGACGTGCCCAGTTCATCTCTACCATTGATTTAACCAAGGGATACTGGCAGGTACCACTAGATGAACCCGCCAGGGAAAAATCTGCCTTCATCACCCATGCAGGGGTGTATGAGTTTACTGTGCTTCCGTTCGGACTGCGGAATGCACCTGCCACCTTCCAAAGGCTGGTGGATGGTCTACTAGCAGGATTGGAAGACTGTGCAGTTGCATACCTCGATGATGTGGCCATTTTTTCTGATTCATGGCCCGAACACCTAGAACATTTGAAAATGGTTTTAGAGCGCATCAGGCAGGCAGGACTAACTGTTAAGGCCAAAAAGTGTCAAATAGGCCAAAACAGAGTGACTTACCTAGGACACCAGGTGGGTCAAGGAACCATCAACCCCCTACAGGCCAAGGTGGAGGCTATCCAACAGTGGCCTGTCCCAAGGTCAAAGAAACAGGTCCAATCCTTCTTAGGTTTGGCCGGATATTACAGGCGATTTGTACCACACTACAGCCAAATCGCTGCCCCACTAACTGATCTGACCAGGAAAACCCAGCCAAATGCAGTTAAGTGGACTGATGCGTGTCAGAAAGCCTTTACCCAGCTTAAGGCGATGCTCATGTCGGACCCTGTATTAAGGGCCCCAGACTTTGACAAACCCTTCCTAGTTACCACCGATGCATCTGAACGTGGGGTAGGAGCGGTACTAATGCAGGAAGGACCGGATCACAACTTCCATCCTGTCGTGTTTCTCAGCAAGAAACTGTCTGAGAGGGAAAGCCACTGGTCCATCAGTGAAAAAGAATGTTACGCCATTGTGTATGCCTTGGAAAAGCTACGCCCATACGTTTGGGGCCGGCAGTTCCAGCTACAAACTGACCATGCTGCGCTAAAGTGGCTTCACACCAACAAGGGAAACAACAAGAAACTTCTCCGCTGGAGCTTAGCTCTCCAAGACTTTGACTTTGACATTCAACACATTTCAGGAGCTTCCAACAAAGTTGCTGATGCACTCTCTCGTGAAAGTTTCCCAGAATCAAGTGGCTAAAAACTGTTCTTCATATGTTTTCATGCTTAGTAGTCGATGTAATAGTGCATGTGTTTTATTACTCTGGTTGTTTTACAGTTCTAGGAGGAAATCGCCGCCAGTGGATCCCACTGTGACGATTTGGGGGGCGTGTCATGAATAGTTAGTAAAGGGTTTAAAGCATAGTACCTGGTGGGCATCTGACCTGAGGACCAATCAGGGAAGAGAATTTGAAACTCCTAGGAGGGAACTTTTCCCTCTGTTTGGGGGGGTCTTTGTCTTTGGCCGTTTGGAGTTCAAGAGACCAGACGAGTTAATCAAGTCCCTACAAGTTCCACCTTTCTGAACTAATTTCTTCTAGTCAAGATAGTGAGTATTAGAAAGATACTTTGTGTCCTTATCTAATAATCCTATGTTTGCAACTCTGTGTGTTTGTTATTGATTATTCTTAATTCTGCTTGTACTGGTTGTACTGAGAAAGAGAGAGAATTCTCTCCAGAACTTAGCAAGGTTATACCCTATGAGTGCCCAGCTTGGATTCATAGAGATTCTGTATTTTCTTTTGTTCTCTTAATAAATTCTTTTCTTTTCTTTGGACTTGGTTAATTCCTTCCCTTGGGGAAATTCAGGGGAAGGGGAGGGGGAAGTGGGCTGCTTCCCTGTGTGTAGAGATTCAAGGCGTTTGAATCCAGGCACCTCTGTCTCCAGAGCAGGCTGGAGAGAGGGAAGAGGGGGGAGGTTCCTCCTCTGTGAATTGATCTGTGTTCCCAAGGGGGGAAACAGGGGTGTCCCGGCCCACGGAATTGACCGGGTGGTGGCAGCCGAAGGGGAGACCTACCCTAGGATTTTGGGGTGGGGGGAAGACATGCGGGTCCTCACTTTGAAACCGCCCAGTTTCAAGTGAGGGTAGACTCTGATATATGGTCATTTGGGTTGACTGATTGGCCTTGGCCCTAAACCAGAGAACATAAGGAATCAGATTATTAAACTGTTCCATCTCAGCAGCATTCACACAGGCTGGTTCATTGGTGTCCCCATTGTCACTACTTATGTGTCCTCTGTTGGCTATAAATCTTGAATCGATAGCAGCTGTTTGAGCCAAACTCGAGCCACATTGTATCACATCAGAGTTAATTGCACAAAGGAAGGAGAAGGTTTGCTACGTTTCTGTAATATTCCTGCAGCAGCTCCATCTGTTCCACTGAGGTCGGTTGCTAGCCCCATGCAGTGCCCAAGAGCAAGAGGAGGATGGCTCATTATGGTCAAGAAGAGACCATTCTAACTTTCCTCTCAAATCTCCCTCATTTCGAGGGACATCACTCGTCTGAGATCCAAAGTTGCTAAGATTTGATATCCTTGCACTTTAGTTAGTGAAAATTTTCTCTTTCAGAAATAAAAACCAAGGCTACAGAAACAGACATTTACACTAAATCCCACAGCATTTTAAGGTGTCTGTGTGAATGGTTTTTTGTACCCCAGTTTTCAGCCTTGGCAGATACGGAGACTGTATTGTTATGTGCAACTTCTTAACTATTCCTCTAGCAAACGCCCATATAAGTTTGTATCTTACTATCAGAAAGGTGTGTCTTGCACCTCTCTAACCCCCATGTATCCCCTGGTCTGGGAGGGGAACTTTCCATACCAATATGCACCTCAGGGCCCCCTCTATCCCATACTGGAGTGGGGATGGGGGATACATTCTAGATTTCTAATCCCAAGAACTTCTCCTTATGTGGATGAAACTTGTCTTTCCAATGTTCCCATCGTTCACTACAGTATTACTTACCCAACACCATTACATGGTACTTCCATTGGAAGTAACATTTCACTTAGTACATTAAAAGAAAGTGCAGAAGAGAGGGCACATCTGAAAATGAATATGTGTGTATGTGTATATATACACATGCATGTGCACACATACACACACACACACACATATATATAGTAAAGAAATAAAGCAAGCTGGGACCCCTGACATCACAACATCATTGGCAGCTTTGAATGTGATAGTATTCATTTCCTGGGTAAACATTCACCTTAGCCTGACTGGAAAATGTCATTTTTAAACCGACTTGTTTTCCTTCTCCCTTCTCTCTCCCTCCCTCTCTCTCCCTCTCATGATCAGAAGTGGCAGTATAAGCTTGAAGCTGGTCTTGTAAAGGTTTTGAACCGAGTGCGCCCTACAGATGAATAAACACATTACCTTCCTAACCCTGGGATCTCTCTTCCAAAGGAAACAGGAAAAGGGGGAGCTTAGAGCCCCTGGCAAAATAACAGTGTGCAGAAAAAAAGGCCTGTTTAAAATTTTTCAACCTTTCCCATCAGAGGATTGGGGGGGGGGCAGCGAAAAGGTGGGTGACAGAAGTGGGGAGAGGGAAAAAATACAGTGAATGCTCCCGTAACCTTTGCTCTGTTGATATTAGACAAGACCACACTGTTAATGAGTGATTGTTAACAGATGGGTGTTGAGCAACTTGTTCAGAGTCAGAAGCAAAAGACAACGTTTGGTGGTGGTGCTGCTGGGAGGGTTAGGGTGCAGAGGTGAGGTAGAGGGATATTTAGTCTTTTCATGGAGATAGAGCTGTCAAAGATTTATGATTTCCAGTCAGGCCTTTTGGTGGCAGAGGGTGGGAAAGAGATTGGTTTGATGCATTAGGGCTAGAATGCCATTTGGTACTGAAGTCCTTACCTCTTTTCAGTCAAGCTGTCTACTGTTAAGAGCTGAGAAGAGGAAACCTGCATTCCTTTATCTCCCTCTGTCCCTATATCCAAAACTGGGGAAGGGTTTTCCCTAAGATGGGGTGGGCCAGGCTTCTGAGGTGGCATTGAGCATACGCTCTCGCAGGTGCTTGACTGCCTGGTCTTTGTTCACATGCTCAAGGTCTAACTGATCGCCACGTGTGGGGTTGGAATGGAATTTTCTCCCAGGTCAGATTGGCAGCGAGCTTGGTTGTTTTTTTACACCTTCCTCTTCAACATGTGGGTGCCTGCCACTTGCCAGGATTATCTGAGTTATTTCCCTGCCATTGTGAGAGCTTTGGGGCACTGGTGCACCTCGGTCCCTCCTATTCTCTGCCTGTGGCACATCATAGTCGCATCTCCTGTGGGTTGTAATACTTTGGTCTCATTTCCCTTGTTGGGTTTAGTGTGAGTGGCTGGGTGGTGTTGGTGGCATGTGACATACAGGAGGTCAAACTAGACGATCTGGTGGTCCTGTCTGTCCTTAAACTCTGTGACTCTATGATTGTGACTAAGATCTCTAACCCCCAGAGTGCTCTCTCTCCCACCCTGGGAAGTGATTTTCTCCATACCTCTATTCCCCCCACCGCTCCCTGCAACCCTGGGTGGGGGACTGCTTCAGTCCTCTGACTTTTAGAGCTGTGGTGGGCAAACTTTTTGGCCTGAGAGCAAGGTTCCAAAACTGTATGGAGGGCTGGGTAGGAAAGGCTGTGCCTCCTTAAACAGCCTGGCCCCCGTTGCCTATCCACCACCTCCTACTTCCCACCCCCCTCTGAACCTTCAACCCATCCAACCCCCCCTGCTCCTTGTCCCCTGACCGCCCCCTCCCGGGACCCCCCGCCCCTAGCCGGCCCCGCCCCAGGACCCCACCGCCTATCCAATCCTCCCTGTTTCCCATCCCCTGACCGCCCCCCAAAACCTCTGCCCCATCCAACCGCCCCCTGCTCCCTGTCCCCTGACTGCCCCCCGGAACTCCCTGCCCCTTATCCAACCCCTCCGCTTCCCACCCCCTTACCATGGTGCTCAGAGCACCAGGACTGGCAGCCATGCCACCCGGCCGGAGCCAGCCACACTGCTGCGCAGTCTAGAGCACCAGGACAGGCTGGCAGCTCTCACAGCCGCACTGCCTGGCAGGAGCTCGCAGCCCCACTGCCCTGAGCGCTGGTGGCATGGCGAGCTCAGTCTGCGGGAGCGGCTGCAGGGTACAGCAGGGGAGGGGCCGGGGGCGTGCCTCCCTGGTCGGGAGCTCACGGGTTGGGCAGGATGGTCCCATGGGCCGGATGTGGCCTGCGGGCCGTAGTTTGCCCACCTCTGTTCTAGAACATGCTTTCGCTTTTCATTCCTTCCTCCCTTCCATTTATACATTTAAAGTGGGCCGTTTGGACACACAGTGAACCAGAGAGCACTTTGCATATAGGTGAGTAGAAGCCTGGATATGTAGTATATGAGAGAGATCATTAGTATTGGTTCTGTTGTGGTGCAGTAAATGGATACACATCTTTGGATGTGTGAGGGATCTGGAATACAACTTGTTCATCAGATTCAATGTAAGTGTGTATATGTTTCTCTCACCTGTTTTCATTGGCTGGGATTTTAAAAGGAGCCTGTGGAAGTCAGGCACCCAAATCAATCTCAGTAGGATTTGGTCATTTAGCCCTTAGGTTCCTATGGAAATCCCATCCATTTAGCATTTCTCCTGCTGTATTAGGATTGACTCTCATATTCATTTCTCCTGCTAAGCTTTGCATTCAGGGGATGTTCCTCCTGGTTTCAGGGAGAGAACGGACCGGGGGCAGAGGAGGCAGAGAGGGAGAGAAAATTAGCAATCAAGGACGTTTCATGAGACTCTACTTGGTTTAAACCAATGAGGTCAAATTTATGGCTCAAATGAAGTTAATGAGACTACACAGACCAGCTCCCCACTGCGGTGAAATTACAAAACAGTTCTGGTCTTTGGTCCAATTCACACTGCATGCCTCTGACAGTCCTTGACCTTTGACGCTATGTTCTCTTGTATGGCCACCTGGCCACCAGATGGTTTAACACCACTGGTCTACCCCAACCCTCTTAATACCTCTATATTTTTAATGTCAAGAAAAGTAAATACATGAAATAATCTGTTGTCACCCTTATTTATTCCTATTTCTTTTTGGGGGGCCCATAGGATTATATGACAAATGTTCTTACACCTCCCGTGACCGAGGATGGGTCCTGGGGATTAACACCGTCAGTGACCAGGGGAATAGAGACCCCCGCTATTTCTTCTCGCTGAAGACGGACCGTGCTCGCAAAGTCACCACCATTGCCACTCATCGCAGCTATCTTCCCAACCAGTGGGTGCATCTGGCTGCCACATACGATGGGCACCTGATGAAACTCTATGTGAACGGAGCCCAGGTGGCCACGAGTGGGGAGCAGGTGGGCACCATCTTCAGCCTTCTGACCTTGAAGTGTAAAGTGCTCATGATTGGAGGAAATGCTCTGAATCAGAACTATCGGGGTTACATAGAACACTTCAATCTCTGGAGGACGGCCTGGTCCCAGAAGGAGATCTTGTTTGACATGGGCCAGGTGATTCATGAACTAGACACCCCTCTACCTCAGCTAGTTCTTCAGGAGAGTTTACTGAATGTGAAAAACACCTGGTCTCCCATGAAGGATGGCAGCAGTCCTCAGATCGAATTCAACTATCACCATGGCTACTTGTTGGATACCAGTCTGGACCCTCCTCTTTGCGGACAGACAGTCTGCGACAACGTGGAGGTGATCGCCAGCTACAACAAGCTCCCCCGCTTCCGCCACAACAAGGTGGTGCGCTACCGAGTGGTGAACCTCTATGACGACGTGTACCAGAACCCCACCGTCAGCCGGCAGCAGATCGAGTTCCAGCACCAGCAGCTGAATGAGGCCTTCAGCTGCTACAACATCACCTGGGAGCTGGAAGTCCTGGACGTGAGGAACTCGTCCCTCCGCCGCCGCCTCATCCTGGCCAACTGCGACATCAGCAAGATCGGAGACGAGAACTGTGACCCCGAGTGCAACCACACGCTGACTGGGTATGATGGAGGGGACTGCCGGCACGTGCGTCACGCCCTGTTCCACAAGAAGAAGCAGAATGGCGTGTGCGACATGGATTGTAACTATGAGAGGTACAACTTTGATGGTGGGGAATGCTGTAACCCGGAGATAACTGATGTAACCAAGACATGTTTTGAACCAGATTCTCCTTACAGGTAGGCAACTTCTTAAACAAATGAGGTATTTATAATAATACCTGTGAACATCAGACTAATGGCAGTCCTGCCAGCTGTCCATTCCTTCATATTTATTGCTTCTCTTGTATTTTTTCTTTTGTGTGTGTGTGTGTGTGTGTGTAATTGGCGCACACCTGTCTCAGCACAAGTCCTCAGACCTGCCTTGCCACTGATTCCAAATTTACCCTCTCACTACAGATTGTCAAAGATTCAAACGGCCAACTTGGGGAAATCCACAAGTTGTATGTTAGAGTGCTGAATAGCTGATTTTAGCCACAAGCCCTCAGAGTGTGGGAGTCAAAACCATAGGAAGGTCGCATTTGGTGAGGGAAGAGGCTCTGGGGTGACAGCGATTTAAATACCTTTAGGCAGATCTCAGTTTACTGGGACTTCTTTAAAGAGTAGACAGTTTATTCAGGGCCCTTTAATGTTATGTCAATGCAGCTTTCTTTGTGCACGCATAAGGAGGGAATGTCAGTAAGCGATTATAGAGAGGAGGGGCCTGAGTATGGGGGCAGGGGATGGATCACTTGATGATTACCTGTTCTTTTCATTCGCTCTGAAACATCTGGCATTGGCCACTGTCACAAGACAGGATACTGGGGTAGCTGGACCTTTGGTCTGACCCAGTATGGCCGTTCTTATGAGTATCAGGACTTCTAGCTTCTGTTATGAGCTTTGTGTCTTTGAGCAAGTAATTTAAGTGCCTCAGTTTACACAACTGAAAAATGGGGAAAGTACCCCTTCTCTTCCTGACAGGGGAGCTGTGTGGGCTAATTACATAAAATTCATAAAGCAGTCTGAGATGCTTGGATGAAAGGGTCTACATGTGTACATAAATATAATCGTTTATTTTGTACCGGGGTCTCAATCTCAAATCACTTTTGCTGCTTTGACACCAGTTTAACTCCAGTGACTTCAGTGGAGTTGCTCCTGATTTACACCAGCATATGTGAGAGTAGAATCAGACTCTTGTATATTTAAAAAAAACAAAACAACCCTCACCCTATGGTTTAAAGTTATTATGGTCTGTCTTAAACCTACATCAAATAGAAGGTAAGGGTGAAATTCTGTCCTTCGCACACATTGTTATGGCTTAGAGTTGAAGCTTATAGGGTTATGGGGGAAAAAAATGACACAGTGCTCAGAACACCCTGTGTTACCAGCCACAGCAGAGCAGATTAAGAAGGAAAATGTCAGCTGAGAGAGAATTCCCTACATTGTGTTGGCTCAAGCCATCTCCTTAATATTTTTAGCAGAGAGAAGTTTTAAAAGGACACTGTCAGCCCAAATTTACAAAACATCTGAGAAATGCTTCTTCAATTTTGTTTATATTATCCAATGGATCTTTTCAAAAATAAACAAATAAATATTCCTTGGCAGCTCGGCTCAAACACTGCATCCTTGTGATAGTGCAAGAGAGTCAGACCGTGAAATGGATTAAATACCAGTTATAAAAGAAGGAAACTGACCAATCTACTTTCATTGTCTAGTCAGAGAAAAATGCAGCTAAACAAACACCATCAGTAGAGAAATGGAAATTGGATTTTTTTTTAAATCTTCAGTTTTCATAACCCATGGCTTTAGTAATAACATAGCTAAGATAATTTTTTAAATGTGGTTTTTAACCTGACAGAGCCCTTTTAACAATTTTACTGTATCCAACATAACAAACATGCACAAACCTTTTAAATACAATCAAACAAGAAAAGCCTGACTCAGTTTCTTCATCTGTAAAATAGGGATAAAGATACTTAACTCTTTTGTAAATTACTTTGAGATCAACTAATGCAAAGTACTATATAAAAGCTGAGTATTTATTATGATTATGTATTATTTAATTTAAAATCACTGTTGGAGGTCTCATCACCTGTTGCTGAGGACATCTCTTTGTCCGCTACATCCTCTGCTTTGACTCCTGTCAAAGCTCAACATCAGCTAAGACGCTGAGGAGAGGGAAACAGAACTCTGACTCCTCGGAGGGCTCCCAGGAGAAAAGGAAACGGTGCCAGTCACATGATGATTCCTCGGCAATGTGTCGAGAGGAGGTCTCGGCTTCTTAGTCTTCCTCAGCACCATAGGGTCTCCACATTTTGCTGATTCATATTCCCCACCCAACCTCAATATCGCCTATACTGGACAATCCACTGCCATATAGGATCCTAGCATCCCCAGCAGAGACACTAACTTCCCTAGATCCCAGGGGGTGCTTGACCACTGCTCAACCCCAGACCCCACCCCCACTCCACCTTTTCCTCCAAGACTCCACCCCTGCCCTGCCTCTTCCTGCCTCCATTCTGCCTCCACCCCGCCTCTTCCCGCCCCACCTCATTCCACCCCTCCCCCCCTCTTCCTGCCCTCGCTCCTCCCCCTCTCTCCCAGCACCTCCTGCATGCCACTGAACAGCTCCTTTCAGTCCCCACTGGGAGGAGACTGAGCCAGCTCCTTTCATCCTTCTACCTAAGGGATATTCCATGACTGGTCCTCTCAGACTTGATGCATTCATTCCATCGCCCCTTAGAATTGTTATGTCCCATGTTAGAAGCAGTGCTGAGGGTGGTAATACAAATAGTAATAGACATTGCTCAGCCTGAACCAACAAGGCTGCCATGGCCCTGGCCTCCAACTCTGCTACAGGTTCCTTGGGTTCTCCTTCTGGCACCTTTGCCAGGGTCCTCGAATCCTTCAGCACTGCCCTTTCAGTCACGGGCCCTGCTGCAGCTATCGTGTCACTGGTGCCAATTCCAGCACTAGTGTTGTCACTGGCTCCCCATCCTTCCCTTCCAGCTCTCATACAGACTCCTAGGTGCCCTCTTTATGAGTTACCGGGGGTACTCGACCCCCCGCTATGTCCCAGGCCCTGCCCCCACTCCACCTCTTCCCCCAAGCCCATACCCCCACCCCACCTCTTCCCGCCCCAACTCTGCCTCATTCCGCCCCCTCCCCTGAGCGCACACCACCCTCACTCATTCCCTCACTCCTCCTCCCCCAACACATCCTGCTAAACAGCTGATCTGCGGCAGGTTGGAGGCGCTGGCTGGGATGGGGAGGAGCTGATCCGTGGGGCTGCCGGTGGGTGCTGAGCACCCACTATATTTTTACTGCAGGTGCTCCAGCCCCGGAGCACCCACAGAGTTGGTGCCTAACTACAGACTTCTCCACCAAAGAGCCAACCCTCCACAGCACCCGCAGATAGCAGTGGAGACAATGACAGAGGACTCCTTTATGATGATGACAACGTACAAATGGGGGGTGTCCCCAGGGACGGGGTATCACCAGATGACAATACTGCTCCCTTAGAGGTGTCCCCTCTGAGCAAGTTTCATCAGTTCCAGGAGCTGCTGGCCAGAATAGCTTATACGCTACAAGTGGACTCTGGTGCCATACCAACTGAAGCATCCATCCTTCTCTTTGATGTTCTGCAAGGGAAACCAATGATAGGATATCACTACCCCTACACAGGGATTTGATTGACCCAGCCAAGAAAATCTGCCTGACACAGTCTTCTTCTCCAACAGTTTCACAACAAGGGGAGAGGATGTTCCCAGTCCCATCACAATACTTCATATGTTTTGTTCAGCATCCAATCACTGGTTTAACTCATTGGTTGTTGCTGCGGCCCTGGAAGAGTCAAGAGATGCTGAATCCACCCATTCAGCCCTTAGAGACAGGAAAGATGCACTTGACAGGAAGACATATTTCCCGGATCTTTGGATGTGCACATCATTAGTTACCATGCAGTGATGACACGCTACCAGTATGACTTCTGGGAAACCATAACTTCTATCCTTCAGCAAAGGATCTGGCTGCTGAATAAAAATCATAGAACATCACCAGGGATCCTAATTCTCCGTGATAAAAAAAAAACAAAATTCTCTGATTAAAAAAAATAAAAATCCATGTTTCTCCACGGTTAAAATGAAACACTGAACTTTAGTTTCCCTAGCCACAATATATATAGGCATCAGTTTAACGCAATGTTTTATTGATATATAGAACCTCATTTATCTGAGCCTCATTTATCTGGCTTTCTGTATTAACCCGAACCACCAGCTACTTGGAGCTGACAGAGCTCCGCTGCTGTCTGCACCAGACAGCTGGTGGTTCAGTTAATACTGAGAGCAAGATAATTGAGGCTCAGATAAACGGGGTTTTACTATATATTTTTTTTTCACAAGATGTAAAAATGAAAGATTCTCTGTACAAATGAAGCAGCAAAGAATCCTGTGGCACCTTATAGACTAACAGACGTTTTGCAGCATGAGCTTTCGTGGGTGAATACCCACTTCTTCAGATGTTGCATCTGAAGAAGTGGGTATTCACCCACGAAAGCTCATGCTGCAAAACGTCTGTTAGTCTATAAGGTGCCACAGGATTCTTTGCTGCTTCTACAGAACCAGACTAACACGGCTACCCCTCTGATACTCTGTACAAATGCAAATTCTGTGGTTTCCCCCCCCCCCCGTTTTCGCATGGCAAATAGATTTCTAGAATCCCTGCACATCACGCCCTACATGTGGCATATGGTGTATCAGAGTCTTGTCCTAGTACAATGGCCACCAGAATCACTGTTTGCAGGTACTCATAGCTTTGCCCATCAGGCCTCATCGCAGAATCTCATGGACAGATGAAAATCTTCCCCTTGATGGCAAAAGTCTTTTCAGTGAAAAGACAGGTGAAACTCAAAGCCACCAGAGTGACTGCAAGCTCTCTTGGACTCATACACTTCACTGCCATTTTAGGTGGAAAGCCATGATGTGCAACAGATACCAAGGACCTGGCTTGTCAGCATCCATTCATGCTTATGCACAGTACTGAAAGTGCCAGCAGACCTCCCATTCTGCCAAACAGCAAAGACAAGAATGAACTCTCCGAGCTCTGTAAACCAGCCTGCTCCATCAGCCTGGAGGCTGCAGGTTTAATATCAAAGTCAAGAGTCAGGTTCTAGTGTTCTGCATATCCTATCCTTTGTCTACTGCCTCCTCCATCTCTCCCTCTGGAGACCGTATTGTGCAGTCTATCAAACTTGATGCGAATCACATCAGATTGCTGTATAATGGAGTAGATTGTGGCTTACCTCCCTATTCTCTGTCTTACCCCTCCTCAGGGATGCTTCTCACACTGCAACTCTACAGGGAGAAATCAACTAATTCTTGGCAAAGGGCTCCAGAGAGGAAGTCCCTCAAGAACTGAAGGGAAGGGGCTTCTATTCAAGTTACTTCCTGACTCCCAAAAAAGGAGACAGTCTCTGCCCAGCCCTAAACTAAGGGGACTCAGAACCTTCAAGTTTGGGACACTTTCCTGGTGGAGCATAATTCCCCACATATCCCAAGGCGACTGGTATGGAACTCTTGACCTCAAAGATCCTTACGTTGACATAGGCATCAGGCAGTCACCCAAAAAATATCTGAGATTCCACCTACAGAATCAGCATCTAAAATGCAGAATTCTTCCCCATTGGTTTATCATCTGCACTTAGGGTGTTTATAAAATGTAATGTGTTTCGGTATCTGGTGGCTGATATTTATAGGTGTGCTATTGAACTTGACTGTAGGAAGCACCTCCCTACTAGAGGAGTGATTCCTCCGTACATGCAAGACCTGCAGACTCTGAAACAACGTTCATACATAAGGGTTTGCTTGACCCTGCTAGGGAAATCTTCCCTGCACAGTCTACTTTGCCAGCAGTTGCACTCATAGCTTCTTCCACATGTCATCCTTCATGGGAAACTTCATAGGAGACCTCTGCAACACTGGCTACTTTGAATGCACACACTCCAAATGTGGACAGCTTCAAGACCAATGGGATATCCCACCAGAGCTGTTAAAGAATCTTTTGTGATGGGAGGAGACAGTGAAAAGCAGGAATTTCATTCAGTCCTTCAGTTCCAACAGCTGCAGTCACTGTGGAACTCTCCAGCCATGGCTGCGGAGTCCGCATTCAACTCCGGGTCTGTACAGTGACCAGGGATCCAGACTATCCCTCAATATTCTGGAACTCAGAGTGACATTGGGCATTGCAGTCCTTCCTGCCCTCCCTCTTGGTGAACACAGTACAGATACTAACTGACAACGCCGCCGCAAGGCATGATGTAAACAAACCAGGTGGAGCTCGTTCCCCCATGTTGTGTCAGGAAGCGGTAAAGTTTTGGGTGCAGTGCATTCCCCATTGAATACGCCGAATAGCTCTGCAGCTACCAGCAGTGGAGAATTCTCAAGCAGATTGATCCAAGACCAACATAAATGATTATTGAAGGACTCAGGGACTCGGCACCTTTCTTCAGATGGTGAACTCCCTCAGTAGATGTTTGCCACCAAGGAGAGCATCAAGAGTCATCACTTCTGCTCCAGATCTAGTAGAGACAAAGAATTTCTAACAGATTGGAGCAGGGACTTTCTGTATGGTTTCCCACGCATACCATTACTGCTGTACTCGGAATAATACACACGACCCAAACAGGGTGAAAGCTCTTCTGGTTGCACCAGGGTGGCCCAGACAACATTGATATGCCAACCTATTACAATTCTTTCAACCTCCACTGTATCACCTGCCCTTATCCCTGGATCTCTTATCCCAGGCAGATGAGAGAATTCTCCACCCGAATCTACAGTCCCTAAGGGGCCTGACCTCTCTTGCTCTGTAAGAGTAAGTCAAGGAAACCTGAAGTCATAAAATATTATAGACAAAAGTGGAAACATTTCACCTTGAGGGTAGGTAATCGGTGACTTGGTGTAGAGCCTCCTCCCCCCATTTCTGCAAGTCTGTGTTATTTGCTACACTTAAAGGAAACTGACTTATCTGTGGCATCCCTGAAGGTTATTTAGTTGCAATTTCAGCAAAGTGCCAGCCTGTGCATGAGTTTCCCACGCTACAGTTAACTGATTCTATACAACCTGTTACAACACATTAGTGCCATGATTTCTGTAGGGTTTGGTTTTGTGTGTTAGAAGGCTTTTTCGGGGTGGGAGGGGTTGTTTGTATTATTTGAATTAGTTTAAATGTTAACTGGTTCTTTAAAGACTTTTCCAACACCTTTCCCTCAGCAGAGGAGTCTGCTACCATGTGGGATTCATATTTAGTATTTGCGAAGCTCATGGAGTCCCCATTCAAGCCCTTTGGAGACCACAAGTGGGTTACAAAACCGCATTCCTTACAGCCAGGCCCCTTTGGAAGTCTATGGCACTAAAGTGTTAGCAAACAGTCACGCTGTTCACGCCACGTGTGTGCTGCATTTCTTTCCCTCGGCACACAGTGGCCCCAGAACCAGGGGAGGGCCCAGCTGTCACAGGCTGGCTGGGTCTTTTCAAGGAACTTTCTTCCCCAGGCTGGGAAAATGAAGACGGTCGGGTCTCCAGTGGTTAATTTCAGGAAGAGGCCTAAGGAGAGATTCCAGGCAGAAAGCCCCAGGAGTGGGGACAAGAGGGCTGCAGAGGGCAAGAAGGCTCCTGCAGGAGACCCCAAGACGCCATGGGAGAAAAGATTCCAACTGAAGTAAGACTGGGAGTGACTTTACAAGGCAGGGAAGGCTCTGGGCAGGAAGGTCCAGGAGGGGCTTGATGAAGAGTGGTGAAAGATGACTATATAAACCGTAAAATGAGAACTTTTCCCTGGGGCTTTGAGGACTTTATTTTGGAACTGTTTATGATACTAAACCAGCCCAAGCCAGGGTGTTACTGGCTATGAGAACAACCTCTGTGACATTTCTGAGGAGACGGAAACAGAGGCAGGGATGCTGCAGGGCTACCCCATGCCACAAGGGGCCTCTCTGGAAGCAGACACCCCATTACCACAACTATCATTCACCATTGGCCCCACCCCTTCAGATACAACCTGTGCTGCGTGCTCTCCATCCCCAGCTAAAGAATCTGGCCCCCTGCGTGTACAACAGAAACACTGCTTTTGGGAAAATCCCCTTTAAGAGCTTTTTACTCTAGTAATAAAAATATAAAACAGATCAGAAGACAAAATCCACTGCTGGAAAAGGTAGGGGCCTTTTTTCCTGCTCAGAAACAATGGCTGGGCATCTGCTGCAGTCTAACATGCACAAACAGAAATACATGGCATCAGATATTGAGACATACATGGTCCTTCCACAGGTATTACATTCTGTGGAGAAAGCACATATTTATTAGTTGAGATCATCTTTAAAGTGCATGTGATGTCTCCCCAATAGGCCATATGTGATGATAGCACCCACTGAAATGCCTATAAAAAATCTGGAAGTGCTTTTTGATGCATTTGACAGTAATGGCTCCTGTAATGCTATCATGAAGGCCGGTGACACAAAGCCTTGTAACAGGTCTTTAAGGGCTGTTATGAGATGGCATTATCCCTGTGCAGCGCAGGGCTGTTGCAGTGTTTATAACACGTGCTTATTACAGATGTATTATAAAAATAATTTATGATGCTTGTAACAGTCACTGTAGAGCCGGATCTGATGAGAAGTGTGATGTTTAGGATCCAGTCCCACTGCTGTGGGATGGTCAGACCTGAAATAGAGACGAACCTTGTCATTAGCATTTCTGTTTGCTCAATGCACCAAGAGATGCATGAGAGTATGCACCTCATAGATTCATAGGCTCATATAGGTCTGCGCAAAATTCAGAATTCTTGTTTGACAGGGGTTTATAAGAATCTTTTCCTTCGGTTTTGATCTAAGCAAGTTTACACCTTCTGGGTTTTTGGTTTGTATGAACCCCCAAATTCTTAGTGAAACTCAATTGCGATGATTTCATTTGGATCCTATTTCAACACATAACACCTTAAATTAAGAAAGGTTTGCATGAAAGTAGTTCCGGGTTCATTAATAATGGATGGATAAACAGACAATTCAGAGCTTCCAAAAGGGTTAATGGCAGCTGTGTTGGAGAAACTCCATGTAACACGTGCCATTTTAGGGACATAACCATGTAATAAATGTCTTAAAAGTCAGGAAATTCAGAGTGAAAGCTGAAACTCCATATTTAATGCATGGTGCCTATGTATTCTAACAGGTGTGTTCAGTTCATTTCTTGGGAAGTCTGCAAGAGAGGGAACAGCAGAGGTGCTCTGAGGGTGGAGTTTAACCTTCAACTCTGAATTTCCTGGTATGTGCAAGTTAGAAGCGAGTGCTTAATTTTTCCCTATTGTAGTTTTTCATTTTTAATTTCCTTTTCCTTCTAATTAATGACAGCTAGGGGGACTCCACTGAGATTAGATCCGTTTCTTTGGGCCCAATCTGATCTCAGTGAAACTATTTGGAGAAACTGGACTAAGCAAAATTCTTTTCTCATTGGGCTAATGGGCTCCAGTAGCCCCTCCAGTCCCAGTAGACACCTGAGAGAAACTTAGTTCAGAGCAGTAATTTTACAGGGGACTTTGATGGCTCAGGAGGTATGTAATGGGACACGGAACCTTTAAATGACTGATTTAAATCCTGGAGCTGATTGGTGATCATTACTGACTGACAGCTGAGCGAAATGAGTTGGAATATCTCAGTCTAGTTGCCAATAGTCAGGTGTGAAAACCACCTTCGCGGCTGGCACAAATTGGCCCACTTGGTTATGTCTCAGCAAAGAGACCTTGGACTAGAAAGGCTTTGGAGAGTGAGCTCCCTTCTGACCCCTAGAGATGGGTCCTGCAGGTCAGGATTGAGTTACACTGATAGGGGACCCTTGCACCAGTGCTTCCTGTGTGTGTCCCTGTTGTGTGAATAAACAGAGGACTTCAGTCTCCTGGAGCTGTAACTTCAGCACTTCTCCCCAGTATTGAATACATTTTTAAAAATCCACTCCCATCAGCTGTGTAGCTAGAATTCACCAGAGTGAAGTATTCATAGAGAAATCTGAAAATTTCCCTGAGTTGCCTGGCTACTGGTTTTGTAACTGACCCGAAATTCGGGTCAGGTTTGTTATAAGATGTGAGAATCTGGGGCTAGTTTCAAATGAACATGTTAGACCTATTGTTTCACCTCAACATCTTGAGACACTTGTGATTTCACATGGATTTGACATGGAACTAGTCGAATCTCAGCAATTCCTGATGTTTTCCTTTGAGATATGGGGTTCATGCAAACATCAGCGTGAGAGTCTGGGTAAAGGACAGTGAACATAGCATAGGATCTTTGTTAGTCAAACACATAGCTAAGGCATCTTGTCACTTCTAGCAGAACCTACATTTAGGGAAATACCTTAGAAATGCCGAGAATATGGGAAATTCCCTTTACCTTCTGAGAAGCCAAACTCTTTCCTTTCTGATGGATAAAAGCTCTTTCCTCACCTTTACAGGATGCAGATGGATGGTTTTTGTTTTTTAATTCCCCGAGTCTTGTTCTGCCTAATCAGCATCATCATTTGTGTTTTCACCATTGGCTATTAACGCTGACCACAGCTGACAGGTTTAACTCTCCATAGGGTTATCCCAGGACCAGTAATAGGACTGGAGTAGCAGAAATGTTTAATTCAGTTAAACCAACCAAACGAAAACTTAGATTAGACTTTAAAACCTGCAGCTGCAACTCTACCTACCACCTTCGACTCTATCTCTGAACAGCTCTTTGTTCTGTCTCTATTTCTGGGACTCAAGGGTTTATTGAAGTTGGGGGGGGGGGAAGAAGGGGGTTGCTAAGTGAAAAAGCCGGTGAGCAAATGGAAATACCCTCCTATTTCCTCAGTCTAGTGAAGGAGTCAGTCTCTCTCCCTCCCTCCTCTGTTATGGGGGGCCTCCTTTTCCGTTTTCTCAAGTTGGCAACGACCTTATTTAATCAGTTTGCTCTGATGTGGAGCCAAGAAGGGGCTCCTCTGGGTGATGTCGGGTCTTGTGTGCATTCAGACATCCACAGCTGTTAGTGAGCAAGGGTTGGCGTTTGACTACTGAGGGATTTTTTATAGCCACAGAGGGTGACTATTAATAGAAGGAATTTACCAAAACATAGAACTACCCAGCACTGAAAAGCGTGGGGAGGTTCAGGGTGGTGAGGTGGGGAGTGAAGCAGGGAACCTATGGGATTCATGCCAGGAAAAAATCAGTGTTGAAATTATACCAAAAGATAAAGTCAAATGAACAACGCTGAGAAAAGGGTTGAATCTGTTCCTTGCACTGCAATAGCATTTCTTTTCCTTTGTTAATGACCTGGTCTGACCTTATGGATTTATTTCTCAATTGTCTCCTTTTGAACAAAATTGTAGTGAGAAAAAAGTTAACAAAAACATGGGTAGAAAATGTCAACTTTTGGGGGACTTATTAGACTGTGGAATAATTGCCCAAGGGAAGCGTTGGACTCTCCACCCCTTGAGACATTTAAATTTAGACTGGAAGACATATGTGGAAAATTGTGCGTTAATATGGTATGGACTAGAATTTTTTTTCCAGCTATGATTTTCCTGATAAGATTGTGTGAGCTTTAAGGCCACACAGTCACGTTTACAGGTGTAACAGGAAGGATTGGTTATTAAGCAAGGAGCAGAAGGAGACAAAGGTGCCAATTTAATATCTATTTTAGAGAGTGGTTGGCTACTGATAAAGATGCAATGTCCATCAGGAAATAGACCTGTTATTCCAACTCCTCATACATTTTGCTTTCCAAAGACATACAAGAAATGTGCCCAACTCCCTCTGACTTTCAAAGGGTAATTAGTGTCTCACTCTCCATTGTCCCTTTGAAAAGCTTCCCTTATATTGGATTTTTTGTGTGAAATAGAAATGAGACAGAGACAGATTATTTGTCAACAATTCAGAATAAAGAAAGAAATGTAATACATTGTATAACACATGAGGGTCGCCCTCAACAGAGCCAGAGCTTAGTTTGTTTCAGCAAAACACCACAAAGTTGGGAAACTTATCCGAACTGTCTCGGTCTCCAAACTGATCTGGGAAACTTAAAGGAAAACTCCTGAAAACTCCAGGGCTTCCTGTTTCCCTTGAGGCTTGCAATACTGCTAGAACATCTTTCCTTGCAATATGCCAGGTTTCTGCTTTCAATCCCACCAGGAACCTGCAGTGGAGAGGTGTAGGAAAACCTGAGAAAAAGTAAAGGAGAAAGTTACATGGCCTTTTTCTAATGTCAAGGAAGCTCAAGTTAGGTTTTGGCTCAGGATTTTGGGTGAAAGGTTTTTATTTCATCTGCACGTAGAACTTGTTTGCCGTTAGGGCCTCATTCTGTGAGGTGCAGGACACTCTCAACTCCCACTGACTTTGGTGACAGTTGAAGATGCTCATCAGCTGTTAGTAGGCACTCCGCACCATGCAGGATTAGCCCCTTTGTCTAGAGCAGACTTCCCCTTTACTTCACATTCCTAAACGTTCATTTCACCGTTTTCATTGAAAAAACACAGAACACTGCACGTGAATGGTATCCTTTCCATCCAGGCGGGGATTCCAAAGCATGGGCTTTCACCAAGGTCCTGATCCGAACCCCACTGACATCAATAAAAAGACTCCCATTGACTTCAGTAAGCTTTGGATCAGGCCCTAGATTCATATAGCAACGTTGATATGGAAGTGACTTCTGGGGTGGGGAAGACAGTAGCCAGGAGGGCAGCCAGTACAAAGCAGCAGACTGCACCAAACATAACGCAAAATGCTCCTGTCAGGCAGATGCAGTGGATGTATCTCCCAGTTTGCCTGAGGCTCTCTTGACATTTTGAATCATTCCCTGTATGCCAGTTGGATCTGTCTAGAGGCTGAGAGTTCCAGGTTTCCGATACCCCTTTCATATGTTCAGGTTTCATCTGATAAATCTGTTGCTGGGGCTAGATTTACATGTGGATTTTTGCTTCCAAGTCCCATGTTTTCTAGCAAACATAGACTTAACCCTTTAGATCTCTTTGACTTGAATGTGCACAGAGTATCAGCCTACCTCCCTGAGATTCATATTATCTGAAGCAGGTTAATTTTGAAGCTAGTATACCCTGTTGCAACAGTTAATTAAAAAAAACACCTCCAAATGGAATGTCTCAGATAATTTTCTCCCCCAAAATGTTATACAGTGGGATCCCAGTTTTACAAAGTTCTCAAGATTTTATTAAGCTGAGATTGTAAAATTGAGAGAATCCATTCTGTCTCTGAGGGGGACATGAAGGCATTTCAGATTAAAGTGAGTGTTGTAAATTCCGGTTTTATAAAATTGGGGATCTAATGTAGTATATTTCACTATTTCACTCGGAGGGTGGTGAAGCACTGGAATGGGTTACCTGTGGAGGTGGTGGAATCTCCAGCCTTTGAGGTTTTTAAGGTCAGGCTTGACAAAGCCTTGGCTGGGATTATTTAGTTGGTGTTGGTCCTGCTTTGAGCAGGGGGTTGGACTAGATGACCGCCTGAGGTCTCTTCCAATCCTAATCTTCTATGATTCTATGATAGGCCAAGGAGTGACCTTATAAAACATTTTGCTTGGACCATCAAAAGTCAGATTTACAGTCACCAAAAGCTTAGGTTCTGTAGAAGACAGGAGGTTGTCATTTAGTGGCATTTTAAAGCTTAGCCTGTACAGGGAATCACCATGACACACTTGATACGTGGTTGGGATATGGCAACCAAGTTGTACTATAATACAACTGGCACATGTCATGACAAGGATAACAGCTAGACTGCGGGGGATAGCCATGAGTCGGTCTACCATACGCCTTTCCATTCATACACATTCCCATATTTCCCAAAAGTGTGGCATGGAACTGTTACCCTGTAGATGAAAATTAGAGTGATGTGGTTCTCCTCTCTCATAATGCTATTCACCAATGGAGAAACTATTTGATTGTTATACTCACTCTTTAATAGAAGTCTGCATTTGTAAAAGATTAAGGCAGGTCATTTGCATATAAGTTCCTTGGTGCGGAAAGGGGTAATTTTCAACTGTCATGTCTGAGGGCTGTCATGAAGTATGTGCGTACAGTTTCCTACAGTTATCCATGACATGTAGGTGCATTATTCCATCTTTCATAAGCTACCAGTCCAATTTTGTGGGGTTTTGGGAAATGCATCCCCCAGAGAATATCCACAATCAGCTTGATTTGGACTGCTAATGCTTTCTTTCTGATCTTTACATTAGCAGATCCGTATGACAGGGTATACATATGTCCTTCCATCTGTCTAGTGTCTCAGCATCTGATGTGGCTGCTGTCCATTCTTTATTTAAGGAGTAGAGTATCTTTTCCATACGACATATCCTTCAGTTCAACTAATCTGCCAACACGCAAGCAAACTATTTTTTGCCTTGCCATACATCTTTTGGGATTACCACTCGGTAATGCAGTGAAGTCTTTCGTTCTGCTGCTTATTGCAGGCTTGACCTGCGGATCTGGAGGGAGGATTTTGACTTTAGGGAATGAACTATTTTAGCTGTGTTTCCCAATCATACAAAGATTACGCCCACCAACACTTTTCCTGCCATATGCTCCCTCTCCCAACAACGGAAAAGAAATTCTTTCGGTCAGTGGGATTTAAGGTCACTGAAGGTGGAGACTAGAATTGAGTGAATTTATTTATTCTGTGTATTCTGGTAGTGCCTAGGAACTCAGAGAGAGCCAGCAAATTGCAGCAGACAATTTATTTGACCATTTTAGACCTTTGTCTGTTAATGAATGAGCCAAAAACAAGTTCATTATGTGAAATCGTCCAACTGGTTCTTTATATGAACCTATTCCCGCCTACAGATTGTGCTTGCAAACTCTTCATTTAAGTCCTTTTCTTTGAGTATTCACTGTTCTTAATTCCCTGTTGATGCTGCTTGTTTGGTTAAATGCTCTTGTTGTTTCTGTTTCCATCAAGGGCTGTCCAAGTGAGTGTTTACAATACAATTAAATGTGCAAATACACAAGCAAATGTGAATGTGATTTGTGCCAGTGGTTGAAGGAGATGAGGGAAAGGGTCCAGGAATACCTGCTGAAGTGAATTCATGCCGTTTGCTGCATTGTTTGGCCTTATTTGTACCTGTGTTTAGAAATACGTTTTGCACTTTTAGGAGGTTGCACGTTTCATTGCTTCTGTGGGCCAAGCTCATTGCACACACCAGCGGCTCTTTAGGGTTGCCAGGTGTCTGGTTTTCAACCAGAAAGTCAAAAAGGGGACCTGGCAGTGTTCAGTCAGATGCACTGACTGGACACCAGAAATCTAGTTACTGTGGGGGAAGGGGGGCACCAGATCATCAACCCGCACTAGCCCCTGCTCAGCCGGGGCCACCTCTTACCTGCAGGCAGGCAGCAGGCTTTGCGTCAGGCTGCATCTCCCATCCCAGCTCTGGAGCAGAGGGAGCCCAGTTTGGGGAGAGGGAGCAGGAGAGGATCCAGGGAGGAAAAAGGAGGGTGAGAGCAACAGGAGGAGGAGGAACCGGGGGTGGGGCCTCAAGGGAAGAGATGGAGTAGGGAGTGGGACCTGGGGAAGAGGCACAGCTGGGGTGGGGTCTTGGGAAAGAGGCAGAGCAGAGGGTCCAGTTTTCAGAAAGTTGGCAACCTCAGCCTTCTTGCATCCCTTCATTCTGTGTGCCACCCTGCCATCCCCCTCTATTTTCGGAACTTGCTGCAGAAGCACTGGGGCCTTCAGCTCTGTGGCAGCCCTTCTGGCAGGATCCTGAGAAGCATGGAAGCCCTGGGAGCCTGAGGAGCCCCAGGTCCATGGTAGCTCACCTGGCAAGCTGCCTGGGAACTGAAATGTTCCCAAGTCAGTTTTGCTGGTGGAAAGTCATTCCCTTGAAAAATTTCCAACCAGCTCTACTCTTTCCGTGTTGCCAACTCTGAGTCTCTTTAATGATCTTTAATGTTTTCTTAAAACCCCAGCTCCTGGAGTCCTGTGATTATCTGAGAAATTCAGGTTTCATTTTTTTAAAGTAAATTCCTAGACCTCATGGTTGAGGAGAAAAGATTAATAATGTGACTTCTTAAAGGCTTGTGATAGACCCAGGCCAGTTGGGAAGAGCAGAGTAGTAGAAGGGAGATATACTGGCCACTGGATAAGAAGTTTTCTGTTCCCTGGGTGACCAGAGCAGGGGCTGCTCCAGGCTAATGAGAACACCTGACTCCAATTAACTTGCTAAGAGTCAGGTGAGGCTGTTAAGCACCTGACTCTAATTAAGGCCCCTCTGATGCTATAAAAGGGCTCGATCCAGTCAGGCCAGGGGGAACCTGGGGAGAGGAAGTGCGTGTGAGGAACTGGGAGCAAGAGGCATGTAAGAAGCTGAGAGTGAGTAGGCATACTGCTGGAGGACTGAGAAGTACAAGCATTATCCGACATTAGGAGGACAGTCTGGTGGTGAGGACAAAGAAGGTGTTGGGAGGAGGCCATGGGGAAGTAGCCCAGGGAGTTGTAACTGTCGTGCAGCTCTTCCAGGAAGCACTCTAGACAGCTGCAGTCGACAGGGCTGGAACCTGGAGTAGAGGACGGGCCCGGGTTCCCCCCAAACCTCCCAACTCCTGATCAAGCACAGGAGGAACTGACCTGGACTGTGGCTTCTACCAGAGGGGAAGGTCTCTGGGCTCTTTCCCGACCCACAGGGTGAATCTGTGAGGCGAGCAAATCCACCAATAAGCGCAGGACCCACCAAGGTAGAGGAGAAACTTTGTCACAGGCTCAGAAAGCAAATAAAAATCTTGTGATATTTGAACATTTAGGGTTGGCAACCCTTCTTGGTCCTCTTGAATTGAGGCTTCAGTCTTCAAATTATGTTCATATTATCATCTTGGTCTCCTTCCAACCTCTTCTACCAGTTGGTTCCAAATATGGACTGAGAGGAAAATTCAGCCTTAATATCAATTGAATCAGGTTTTCAGCTCTTCCTCAGAACTGAGGAAAGGTGAGATTATCCTAATGATAATAATAATTATCCCACTGATGATCTGCCTGTTAAATAGGTATCAAAATAATGCAGAATTCTTCCAGAACGTAAAGAAACAAGATTTGAGAGTTCATTGTGGTGTTACAACAAAAGCAGAAGAGAAACAGCATCTACAAAGCAAGGGTGTTATTTTGCAAGAGACAGAGCTGAGTTGGTTATTTTGGCCCATCAAGTATTGAAGTATCCGTAACAAACCTAGCTCCTTTGTGAACGTATAAGGGGTTTTATTGCTGTTGTGGGCCTGGTTCCAAGCCTTTCTTTTTCCAGCAGCAAATGTGTGTTTCATTTTGTTGCATAGAGTTTATGTGCAGGAGGTCTCTGTAAATATTCAGCAAGAATTAATGTCAAAAAATGAGATGAGAGGAGCAGAGACCTTGAGCTTGTTCTCTTTTCTTTTCAGTTTTTACTGCTGAACACTAAATTAGGATAGAGACCAGAGGGAGGGTTAAAAGGTTAAGCATCAGGTATGGAACACCCAGGCTCCTTGGACCCCCCAGCTGCAAACCCCAGTGGGGTCAACTAAACCAGGCCATTGACTGGATGGGTCTGTCACGGAAGATCTTAAAACGTTAGGTCCTATCTGCTAGGCAGAGATGGCCAGATGCACAGAGTGTGCGTGAGAGTCCACAAGGGATGGATGACAAGGTGCAAGAAGCCTCTTTCTCCCTCTCTGGGTAAGTCCATGGCAGCAAGCCTCCCAGCGAGGCCTGGATGTCTGGAGAGGCGGGTGGGCTTCAGAGCCTGAGGTCCAGTCCCAGCTGCAACTTCAGAGCACTGTCTATGCAGCTATTTTTAGACTGCTAGTGGGAGCCCCTCTAGCCCGAGTCTGTCAACCTGAGCGGGGAGGCTGGTGACCGCAGACTGAGTCGACATACGCCCGATGCTATTCTGCAGGGACCAGCCACCATGTAGCTTGGAGGCCCAAGCCCTGCCCTGATATCTGCCTGACAGGGTGTTGAAGAATGGCAACAGGGCAGGCCAGAGTCGCTGTCTCCTCCTTCCTGGGCCTGCGGAGCTGTTTGGGCATGGAAACCGGGAGCCGGTGTGACAGCTTCTTTGTCAGCGTGTGATGCTCAGGACCACCAGGAGGCGAGGAAAGCTGAGTCTTTTGATCACAGTTCCTTTTCGGGTGCCCGGTCCCAGTGCACCTGAAGGATGTCAAGTGTACGATATGGCTTGTAGTTTCAACTAGGAACCAGAGATAGGACTTGGCTGTAATTAATATTTATAATGGAAAGTACTTAGGCAACCTAAATATAGGGATCACTACCAGCTCTCTCTATAATAGTGGATTTTGTAGAGACAACAAAAAGAACCTGTGGTGCTCTCTGGCTGTGAGTCTGATTAACACAGCCTTTGCTGTCTCATGTCACCACAGGGGGGCTCCCTATGTCCTGGCCTGGATCATGGAAAGGACTATAGGGACACTGGGTATCCATCAGTGCTTCCCTTAAGAGTAAGGGTCTGTTCTGTATCCTAGGCCATAAAAGCTTCTCCCACGCCTACTTGTTGTGCAATGTGCTCTACAGTTATTGTCAGCCTGGCTGTTCTTGGACACTCTGTGATATAAAAGGTGATATATAACTGTCAAGTATTATTAGAACAGCAGCCGCTCATTCATTGGAAGCAGAGTTCTGATTCCATAAGAGAGTCTGGTCATGACAGAAGATTGCCTGCAGCTCCTTCTGAAATGGTTGAGCTACTGGATTCAAAGGAAGGCTGACTTATTCCATGACCGCTCACTTTCTCTCTGTAGTTTAGGAGAGCTTCGGTGGTTCACCCAGGTAATACTCTCAGATGCTGAGATAAGAATGATGCCACCTGCTCCTCAAATATTGCATGCATAAGAAAATGTAAGCATGAATAACAAAAGGTATTTAATAGAAGAAAGGATGTAGTATGGTTTTGTAGTTAGTTCACAGTTCTTAGACTCAAGCGATTTAGTTTCTACTCCTAGCTCTCATACTGACTTATTGAGTGACTTTGATCAAGTCATTTTATCTCTGCACCTCAGTTTCCAGATGTATTATGGGGATAATGATTCTAATTACTTTCTTCAGAGAGGGTGGAGGGGGGCTTGAGGCTTAAGCAGTTATGGTGAAATTCACTCTATTGCAGATTTCAGAGTAGGAGCCGTGTTAGTCTGTATCCGCAAAAAGAACAGGAGTACTTGTGGCACCTTAAAGACTAACAAATTTATTTTAGCATGAGCTTTCGTGAGCTGCAGCTCACTTCTTCGGATGCATAGAATGGAACACACAGACAGGAGATATTTATACATACAGAGAACATGAAAAGGTGGAAGTATGCATACCAACAGGGAGAGTCTAATCAATTGAGATGAACTATCGTCAGCAGGAGGAAAAAAAAACTTTTTGAAGTGATAATTAAGATGGCCCATAGAAGGTGTGAGGAGAACTTAACATAGGGAAATAGATTCAATTAGTGTAATGGCCCAACCATTCCCAGTCCCTATTTAGGCCACAGTTAATTGTGTCTAGTTTGCATATTAATTCAAGTTCAGCAGTTTCTCTTTGGAGTCTGTTTTTGAAGTTTTTTTGTTGCAAAATTGCCACCTTCAAGTCTGTCACTGAGTGGTTATAAAGGTTGAAGTGTTCTCCCACTGGTTTTTGAATGTTATGATTCCTGATGTCAGATTTGTGTCCATTTATTCTTTTGCGTAGAGACTGTCCGGTTTGGCCAATGTACATGGCAGAGGGGCATTGCTGGCACATGATGGCATATATCACGTTGGTAGATGTGCAGGTGTATGAGCCCCTGATGGCGTGTCTGATGTGATTAGGTCCTATGATGGTGTCATTTGAATGGATATGTGGACAGAGCTGGCATCGGGCTTTGTTGCAAGGATAGGTTCCTGGGTTAGTGTTTATGTTGTATGGTGTGCGGTTGCTGGTGAGTATTTGCTTCAGGTTGGGAGGCTGTCTATAAGCGAGGACTGGCCTGTCTCCCAAGATCTGTGAGAGTGAGGGATCATCTTTAAGGATAGGTTGTAAATCTTTGATGATGCGCTGGAGAGGTTTTAGTTGGGGGCTGTAGGTGATGGCTAGTGGCGTTCTGTTATTTTCTTTTTTAGGCCTGTCCTGTAGTAGGTGGCTTCTGGGTACTCTTCTGGCTCTGTCAATCTGTTTTTTCACTTCAGTAGGTGGGTATTGTAGTTTTAAGAATGCTTGATAGAGATCTTGTAGGTGTTTATCTCTGTCTGAGGGATTGAAGCAAATACGGTTGTATCTTAGAGCTTGGCTGTAGACAATGGATCGTGTGGTGTGACCGGGATGGAAGCTGGAGGCATGTAAGTAAGTATAGCGGTCAGTGGGTTTCCGGTATAGGGTGGTATTTATGTGACCATTGTTTATTAGCACAGTAGTGTCTAGGAAATTGATTAGACTCTTCCTGTTGGTATGCATACTTCCACCTTTTCATGTTCTCTGTATGTATAAATATCTCCTGTCTGTGTGTTCCATTCTATGCATCCGAAGAAGTGAGCTGCAGCTCATGAAAGCTCATGCTAAAATAAATTTGTTAGTCTTTAAGGTGCCACAAGTACTCCTGTTCTATTGCAGAGGTCATCCAGCTCAAGGCCTCTGCACCACTTACATCCCACTTAAGCCCTCCAAATATAACTTAAATCAAATGCAGAGGCCTTGTGCCAAGTGAATTTCACTCAATGTTTGTGAAGCATTTTCAGACTCAGATGCAAAGTGCTATAGAATTGCTAAATAATATAACTGGAGCTTTAGCTAATTTGCTTAAAACATACATTCATTGATATATTGTTTTAAATTCTTGGATATAAGAATGAGTCTTATTCTAGCCAAAAGGGCTTTGGAGAAGCAGCAAGGGAAGTCTGTTTTAACAGAACTAGTTTGTGGAAAATATCCTTACACCACTTCTTTCTTTATTATTTGACTTATCTCCATGTTACAATGGTTCAGCATGTAGAGTCTGGAAAAACATCAGGGTAACGAGGGCAGAGTGAATATCAGATGGAGATGACGGATGTATAACAGGCAAATTACTGTATATTTCTCATGGGTCACTTGGCCTCAGTCTTGAAAAGAAAAAAAATAGCAATAAAAGACAAAAGAAATAGATAAAACAGACAGTGTTGCTGATGATCAAGTATGGTGAAATTTATTCCCCACAATGTACTTGCTCTTTGAAAATGTGTCCTCCTCGCAATTCACTGTAAATGAATTCTACTTTCAGTCTAAAAAGGTTGTTGTGTAGAAAGAGCACAATTCAGTTTGCCAGAACTACACCATCTTGCGTTCACCCCACATCCTCCTTTTCCCTCCCAAAAGCTGGCCGTCCAGGAAAAATTCTCATAGTTCTTTATAGTTAGTTGGCTTAATTTGCAGTTGGTCAGCTTAATTATTGATTATGAAGATAAGAATGGCTATATTGGGTCTGACCAAAGGTCCATCTAGCCCAGTATCCTGCCTTCTGACAGTGGCCAATTCCAGGTGCTTCAGAGGGACTGAAGAGAACAGGTGATCATCAAGTGATCCATCCCCTGTCAACCATTCCCAGCTTCTGGCAAATGGAACACCATTCCTGCCTTCACAGCATCCTCTAGCAAAATGTTCCACAGGTTGACTATGGCTCCAGTTTTTCAAGATGCTGAGCAGCCTCTACTCTCACTGCAAGAATGAGCTCAAAGCTTTGTACCACTTCTAACAGTAAACTATACAGAGGAGGAAGCTACCGAGATAACACATTTGTGTTCCTCAGCAGCACAATACTATGCAAATCCATAGGTGTAGTCCCCTGTGAAACTGGACAGTGTAACTGCTGGGGTGGGTGAATTATTCTGGATGTATTAAGAGTCACTGTGAATCTTTGCCTAAAGCTCAGACTGAAACGCTGACATCTGAAACATATTGGATAACCTTTTGCACCATTTTTTCCTGAGCCTCTACTGTTCCCCATCCCAGCCAGGACCAGCAGCAGAAGTGTAAAAAATATCTGCTCCCACTGTATTTCTGAATCTCAGCCCAAGTTTGCGAAAGGATTTGGTGAGGATTTATGAAACATTTGAGAGAAATCTGTGCTGAGATTTGAGTAAGCCCTCCTCTCTCTTTACAAAAGTGAGTTTAATTGGCCAGAAATTAGGCAAAAATTGGTAATTTCAGGGGACATTTGCTTTGAGACTTCAAATTGGAATTCAAAAGTAAAATCTGATTCTGTTCCCACTTACACTAGTTTTACACTGGCATAACTACATTACTGCCAGTGGGATTACTCTGGATTTACACCAATGTAAATGAGACAGAAATTGGCCCAGAGTACAGACCAATACTAACCAGAAGAAAAGAAAAGTGAGTGTAGCCCTCAAAACTTGGATCAATTCCCCTTGAATTCCCCTCTTTTGAACAAACCAAAATCCAGGATTATTCAGATTAATGGTTGTCGTTCAGACCATTAAATAGATATTGGCCATTTGGAACATTCAGAAGTTGCTTATGGGCATTTGTGTAAAATATAGCTGTATTTTGTATTAGAGATTCCTTAGGGGAAAGTCCAGTGGAGTAGTATAGGGATGAAGCCAGTAGGATTCTATAGAAATTACTCCAAACTATTGGAATTTAATAAAGAATAACTTCTTATAGCAGGAATATGCTTAATTTATTCCGTTCTGTAGAATGGTTCAAAAGTCCTGTAGAAAAGCTATAATTTTCTATCAAATGCTCTAGTATTTTTCTGTAAGGATGAGTTTACACTAAATCCGTCCAAAGTTTGCAGAAATTCCCCAGTCTGACTCTGGCTCTGGTCCCTATAGTAAACCAAAGCAAAATTCAGAATCCAAATGTATTCAAAATGTTAGATAGTTCAGCTGCATATTTGTTTAGATGGTAAGCTCCTTGGGCCAGGGACTGTCTTTTACCATGTGTTTGGCAACCCGTTGGGGCCAAATAATAAGTAATTCATATCTAGACCCAAATTTTACAACACTGTTGCAATTACTGTTGAGGCTTTTGATGATGGTCTAAATCTAAAACATGACAAGCTTGAATCACCAGAACCATAAGAAAAGCCAAGATGAGCTTAGAATAAACTCAGTTTGTAGAAAGTTTGTTATGTAGAACACCGTTGTATCAGCAGAAAAAAAACCCCAGACACCTCTCATAAACATTCAGGTTTTTATCCAGTTGTTTACATCACTTTACATCATCTCCTTGGAGTCCTTTAATTTATTCTATCCTCTCCAAACATTTCTCTCTATTCTTCAGACAGAAGAGCAGATCTAGGAAGTCTTGAGGACATTTTGCTGCAGTAAACAAACCGAAATTCCTAAACAGATTCAAAGTTGTAAGTGGGACAGTACTTGGAACGTACGTTTGTAGATTGAAGCCAGTCGTCTCCTCTTTTGGTTGCTGCCAGGACTACAATTTCAGGTTTGGAGTTCTACTTGCGTATAGGCAGTGGGCCGGATTCAAATTGGAATCAAATACTTTGCTGTTCTTGCAACATTTTGGTTACACCATACCTCAAGCTTCTGCCTCATCCAAACCATCCAAAGTAGCTCTGAAAGCCTTAGTCTCTATTAATTATCATCATCCTCATGATTTATTATTAAACACATGGCCAGTGTCACAGATTTATACTGCTCTAAACATAGATGAGACATGTTTCCTGCTCCAGAGGATTTATTGATTCTGTCTTAAATGACTAGGAAAACTGAGTTTACTACCATGAACAAGTCTTTATTGTAAGGTCAGACAAAATTGTACTGGAAACCCTGGGAGGCTATACATCTTCATAGGATGTAACCATTTTGTGCAGATTTTTAACATGCACATAGCATCACACTTTAAAATAAAAGAAAGTAAAAGCCCAGAAAATGCCTGTATTTTGGAAGGGGGTGGATCAGGAATAGATTAGATTGTATAACTGTTAGTGGTGACAGAAGATCAGAAAGGCCTTGTTTTACTGTAGCATCCTTCTACTGCATCTCCAAAAGCAATATGTTCAAAAGACAAAAGCTAGGGAATTTCAGTACACCCAGCAAGGACCTAATGAATGAAAATGCTCCTTGCCGAACAGGAATAGTGAAGAGAGCCATCGGTACATCAGAGACTCATGTAGGGTTTAAAGCATGGATAGTGGAGGAGGAATGAAAGCGCTTGGGAACAGAGCGGAGGACAAAAAATAAAACCAAACTGTCTCACTTGCTTACACACACATTTGAGGTGTAGTCAAGTGAAAGGTGTCTCTCTGTGACAATTCGGTATGTAGGTTCTGTGAGAAAGACAGCTTCATTCCTGGCCACTTAAGATTGAGAAACCACAGGGAAAGAGAAGTTAAAATATAATTCCAGGTCCCTATGCTGTATGTCTGTTTGCCAAATGGCCCTATATAAGGGCCAGATGCTGGTTTCATTGACATCAGGGAATCTTGCCATGCAATGGGACCAAGAGTTGGCCTGGAGTGATCATTGTTGATCATGTCTGGCATTGTAATGTCTATAGGTGGTTATCCCAATGGTTGTTTACCCCTGAAGAGGGGAATTCAAATTATGCTTTGGGTAATATGTGAAAACCACTTTGGTGGCTGTTCTTTAGTACCTAGCAGACACCGGTCCACATATTAGACCACAGCATGCTTTGACATTACTGGCAGTCACTAGCCAAGATAGGCCCCAAGATTAGAACACCAGAGGGTGTTATATCCTATAACGCATAGGTAAATGAGGTGCATCAACATCGCCTCATTGAGAATCTGGCCTGTAACATTTGCAGGTCAGAACTGAGTTGCACTGATAATGGTATTGGGGGAAGCTTGCTCTGAGCCTGCCTGAATCTATAGCTGGTTCAAGCCACTCCTACCAATTCCTTTGAGGACCATGAAATTCACACAAAGTTTAAAATAAAGTGGACCAGCGGCAAATCAAGGCTATCTTATGCAACTGATTCAAACCTGAAATTGTAGTCCTGGCAGCACCCAAAAGAGGAGACAATGCCTTCTGCTCTGTGGAAGTCTGAATTTATGTACAAGGAGAGAAGAGCTGCTCTTTTGGCGGTTAGGGATTGCATGGGGAGATAGACTAATGAATGCCTCCTTCTGGAGGTGGAGGGATGAGAGTAAGCAGCATTCCTTTTAAACCTGGCAATGAGAGCAGGCGGTTGGAAGACAGAGGAGTATGAAGGCCCTGCTCTCTGTTTTGTGTAATGTCCTGTGGATATTTTGTTATTCAGCCTCTTTGTTTTCCTGCTGCAAAGTGACACTTGTCTTTGAACATTACAAGCAAAACAAAGTCAAGTGAAGAAAAACTTAAGGTTGAGTGTCGGGAAACATTTCCTGACAGTGAGGGCTAGAAGGCTCCTCTTACATCACAGAAACAACCACATTTAATAACTGTTGTTAGGCTGGACTGAACTGCAACCCAGCTCATGTGAATAGGCTCAAGCCATGGAATCATCAGGTTAAAACACTGTGCTCTATTTCAGATCTCTGCTTGCATGAAAACATGTTGTTTTAGGCTCTCCATGCAGGTTAGCTCTGTCTGGGTCTAGCCCCGATGACTGAGCCACAATCAAGTATAAAAGCTATTGGTAAACTTGACTGTAGTCTATAAGATGCCACAGGACACTCTGCTGCTTTTACAGATCCAGACTAACACGGCTACCCCTCTGAAACTAAATACAATACATTTCCCTAATATGATTTGGCACCGATATCTGACAAAGTGGAGTTCAGCAGAGTGGTACCTACTGTACAGGAGACGGGGCCCACTGTATCAGGGATAGGGATCAATGGGTAGGTGATGGGTCTGTTGTCCAGAAGACTGGCCTCACTGGCAGGAAATGGGTCTGCTCTCTAGGACCCAGGGCCCAAATAGATAAGAGATGGGCCTGACATATGGGAGAGGGAAATGGATTGATCTCCATATATGGGAGATGGTATGCATGCTGGATAGGGGATGGAGCTGTTGCATAAGAGATGTTGTCATGGGTCTACCCTCACTTGAAACTGGGCGGTTTCAAAGTGAGGACCCGCATGCCACCATGTCCTAGGTCTCACCCCCACTTTGAGCTTGTGGGTTCAAAGATGGGGACCTGACTTGGTTTCCCTCTAAACTAAAATCCTAGTTTAGATCTAGTAAGCTGCCACCATGTCACGGGATCTCACCCCCACTTTGAGCTTGTGGGTTCAAAGATGGGGACCCGCATGTATTCTGCCACCACCCTAAAATCCTAGGGTAGGTCTCCTTGTCGCTGCCACCACTCAATCATGAAATGTGGATTGAGACACAGTCCTTCCCCAAAATCCTAGGGGATCCCAAGAGCCCCAAATCCATGGAGTTCTTACACCCAGGAGAAACAAACCATTCCCCCTGCTTCCTCCCACCTCCCTTTTCCTAGGAGAGATACCGGGATCCAACTACAGAGGGATACCTCCCCCTCCCCTTTCCCTGAGAATCCACCCAAGGAAAGACCAACAAGTCCTTAATAGAAAAGAATTTATTAAGAGAACAAAAAGAAAGTACAGAATCTCTATGAGCCCAAGCTGGACACTCATAGGGTATAACCTTATCAATCTCTGGAGAGAATCCCCTCTCCCCCTTTTCTCAGTAAAAGCAATATTAGCAAACAGGAATAAAGCATTTCCTTTAGCAAACACACAATTGCAAATATAGAAATCAAATCATAAGACTAATTCGCCTTTCTAATTAATACTCACTATTAATTAGTAGAAACTACTCCAGGAGAACTTGGAGACATGACTGTCCTCTGTTAGATCCAAAAACAGTTCTCTCACAGACAAAGGCTTCCCTCCACAGAGATTTGAAAAAATCTTATCTCTGATTGGTCCTCTGATCAGGTGGTCACCAGGTACTACATGTTAACCCTTTACAGGTAAAACAGACCTTAACCCTTAACTATCTGTTTATGACAGATGTACTGCTGGATGAGCTAACAAGCCTGCTGGATGGGGGATGGAGCTATTGTATAGGAAATGTGCTGTCAGTTGGGCTATGGAGTCTGTTGGAGACAGATGAAGCTGTTGTACAATGCAACTCTGGAGTGCTCTCCACTCTATAGGATAAAACTCTGCATTAGACAGATATGCCTGGGTGAACATTTGGATGGGAATGTGCATGAAATCCAATATGATTCAGTGTCCCCAAAGGTCAAAAGCAGCCTGTAGCCGTTCTATGTCTAAAACAGATTCTAGCAGGGGAGACCTTTTACTAATGTACTAATGAGCTCATCGTGGTTTTTTGAGCTGGGCACACTCAAGGCGTCACAGGTTTTTTTCCATTACAGGGGTTACATATGCCTTGTTGTGTTTTGTTTTGTTTTGTTTTCCACACAGACTTGCCCTGACAGTTCCCCCATTCAGGTTTATATTGGAGGTACCATCTCGAGCCAATGAATTTATGAAATATATTGCTGGCACTCATGGAGAGCTGCATAAAGGAGTATTTCTAATGACGGTTGGAAGGGCTTTGATCCCTTTCCAAAAGTGCACTCATGTCTTTGAAATGCGAGTTTGGCACTGGTGCAGAGGCTGGGTTCTTTGGTTCTCTTTGGCATGGGTCCATGTGACGGGCTTTACGTCCTCTATCATGGGACCCACATAACCTTGAGAAGAGTAAGTGAGGCTCATAGATTGCACTGAATCAGATATTCTGGACTGATAGCAAAGAAGCAGCAGCAGCCAGAGGAGAGTCAAATCAGTCCAACACAATAACTGAAAACTGAAAGACCCTAGTAACTGTAGGGTCTGCCGTCAGTGGCTGGATAAGAACTGCAGAGGTGGTTAATCTGTGGCTCTGTGTGTGTACTAATGTGGTGATGAGGGACATGGATGGGAGATTATTAGAAACATGGGGAGGAAGGAAGGAATAGATTTCTAAACCATATTTTCTCCTGTTCTTTCCCCCACACTTTAAAGCTTTGCATGGAGCCCCAGAAATATGCTCTGATCATCTTGCAGATATACACACTCCCAAACTTACACTTATCCTTTTGTGTGTGTGCATGTTTACATACATATACCCAAGGGACTGGCCTGAACATGATCTTAGTGTGTTCATGTATATATGCGAAAGGTCACAATGTATACGTGCCTGGGGAGTCACACACACACAATCTCCAAACACACCCCAGTTACACCCACCTATTATGTCCAGGGCCTACTCAGTGCTTACTCAATGCTCATGCCCACCACTGCGTCTGCTCCTTGCACCCAGCCTTGCCTCTGTCTGCCCCGGCCTTGAACTCCTCCTTGCCAGATACCCTGCTCGCTCAAGTTTCTGCCCCCTGATTTGACCCCTGACTGTCTTCTGACTACTGACTCCAGCTCTGGCCCTAGTCCTTGATTCCTGGCACCCCCTCTGACCACTAGGCTAGGCAGCCCTTGTACCGGTTGGCTGACATTCAGCCCCATTGCTAAAACACTCTCCGCATCCTGTCCTCACACCTACATATCCTAATCACCTCATTCACTGACTTTGACCAACTCCCTGTATCAAATGGCAGATGCTCTGCAAACCCCTGGGTCAGTCTGTACCACATTATGGGTCCAATTCCAAAGAAGGGTAACCAAGTGGAGTTACACCAGTTGTGAACAGGGCCCACAGTGAGGTACCAACGGCCCTGGCTAGTCAGAGGCTGATGCACTCAGCTCTGGGTTAGCTATGGTAATATTCCATTTACAAACCATCCCCGAAGCTGAAAGAGTGTATTGTGAGTGCAAGACAGAGAGAGGTTGTGCTACAGGGTATGGGAGCAGGGTGTAGCTGGTGAATGGCTTGTGAACATATTAGGCAAAAAGGTAGCTAAGAATTAGGAGGTGACAGCTTAGCTTCTTTGGAACTGCAGGGGAATGAGGATACAACTGCGGGAATGCTCTAATGCAGGGGTTCACAAACTCTGGGTTGGGACCCGGTCACGACCCCATTTTAATGGGTTGCCAAAGCTAGTGTTGGCTTTGGGTCCCAGCAAGTCTGAAGCTAGGATGACCAGACAGCTCATACGAAAAATTGGGACAGGGATGGGGGGTTATAGGAGCCTATATAAGAAAGACCCAAAAATCAGGACTGTCTCTATAAAATTGGGACATCTGGTCACCCTATCTGAAGCCCAAGCCCCACCACCCAGGACTAAGGTTACATGCCACCCACCCAGGGCAGAAGCGGGGCCGGGCAGGCTCGGTCTTTGATCCCCCCTCCTGGGATCGTGTAGTAATTTTTGTTATTAGAAGGGGATCAAGATGCAATGAAGTTTGAGAACTGCTACTCTAATGTACAGTTGTGGGGGCTTTGCGTAGGCCCTACATTCTGTCTGCTTCTAGCATGAGCAGCAGTGGCCTCTCTCTCTCTCTCTCTCTCTCTCTCTCAAACACATCAGTGTTCTCTCTCCAGTGTCTCACACACACCCTCGCCTATTTACACTTTCTCTCACTCCCACAAGGCTGCTCTCTGGCTCTCTTCTCATTCACTGACATACCATCTCACACGTGCTCCTCTACATACACGTTCCCTCGCACGATGTGACCCACGCTCCTACTTAGACCTGCAGGCGTCCACCTGCACAATTGCACACTCTCCCACATGGGCATACCACGCTGAGCAGTGCGCAGCAAAGACATTTCAAAGAAATGAAGAGCCCTCTGGCACTAGATTAACCTATAGAATCAGACCATTGTGCAAATATTTGCTGAACGGGCTCAAGGGGGCGGAGGGAGCGGGCTGTGTGTTTATGAGAGATGAACTGAGAACAGTGGAGAGATGAGAAATGTGCAAAGGGTCACAGTGTTGACCTGTCCTTCAGAACTTCAGCCACATCACAGGCCATTGATTTGAAGATAAATACTCCGTGGAATGGAAACAAAGCCCCTCTTACTGATGTCCCCAAAGAGCGTGTCTTCCTCAGTGAGTCAGCGGGGGCTTGGGGACACCCGGCCTTGAGCTATTTTGAAGATGGTGACTTCAGTGACTGGCAAGTAAACTATAACGGAAATGTAAGTCTGTTTTCCATTGGGGTGTCCTCCAGGGAAGGACAGAAAGATCTTGGTGCTGAGCCAGCTCCCCTAAGTTTTTTTTTTCTTTTTTGCCCTTCTGGGAATGGAAGCCTTGTCAAGTATGCAAGGAACCCTGCTCACTGAATGTGAGTGCATCGAGTTCGTGAGAGCCGCACGCACACGCCTAAGGAAAGGAGGACTACAGGGAGCAGTCATCCTGCTGAAGTATTCAGTTCCCTACTAGAGTGGGTCAGGAACTTTTCAACAAAACATTTTTTTTTCACCAGAAAATGCCAATTCATCAAAAACCAAACTTTTTTTTGCAGCAAGGTGTCGGTTTTGACTTTGACTTTGGCTTGGGAAGGTTTCTCAGGTTCAGTATGAAATTTTTGGTGTGAGAGAAAGCTCAGGGAAATTAACCTGGGTCCCTCACATTCCAGAGGAGTGGCTTAACCACCAGACTATTAGCTGTTCTAGGTTTGGGGGCTGTCTGGTTTTGACCACTTATTCCATCTTGGACCTGAGAAACCTTCCCTACAAAAGTGTAGCAGAACTAGAGGGGGTTCTCTGCCTGATATGGAGCAAGAACTAGAACGTAGTTCTCCGACAGCCCAGATAAATGTCCTACCCACTGAACGATTTGCTTTTCACAATTTTATTTTATTTTATTTTGAAAGGCCTCGGTTTTGTTCTGCATGAGAACAAAACCAAATGTGAAAACCTCAAAATTATTCATGAAATGGAAGTCTTGTTTTCTGGCCAGCCCTACTTCCTAATAAATTATGCTTTATTCTCAAAGTGTTCCCTGACCATGTTGGTCTTAAAACCAAGGGTGATTGTGGTCCAGTAGATTGAGCATAGAACAAGGAGTTACCAACTTGAGTTCTAAACTTTAACTTGGTGACACACCTTGGGGATCTCTGTGCCTCATTTATCCCATCTGACAAATGGGAACAATGATGCTCCTCCACATTTCATATTTCCTGGCACAGTGGTTAATAACAGGAGGTCATGTGGAGTGGGGCTAGAGAACCAAAAACAAGGGAAAGGGAGTAATATTACTCTTGGCAGGTCTTTAAGGAAATCACATCATTTGCTATGATGGATAATCAGCTGAACATGAGCTCCCAGTGTGATGCTGTGGCCAAAAGGGCTAATACAATCCTTGGCTATATAAACAGAGTAATATCAAGTAAGAGTGGAGAGGTTATATTACCTCTGTATTTGGCATTGATGCGACCACTGCTGGAAAACTGTGTCCAAGTCAGGTATCCATAATTCAAGAAGCATGTTGAATGATTAAAGGATTGGAAAACATACCTTCTAGTGACAGACTCAAGGAGCTCAATCTATTTAGTTTATCAAAGAGAAGGTTAAGGAGTGACTTCATCACATGTTATAAGTACCTTCATGGAGATGAAAAAATGGGATAATGGGCTCTTCAGTCTAGCAGTCAAAGGTATAAAAAGATCCAATGATTGGAAGTTGAAGCTAGACAAATTCAGATTAGAAATAAGGGGCAAAATTTTAATAGTGAGGGTAATTAACCATTGGAAAAACTTATCAAGGGTTTTTTTGGTGGAATTTTTTTAATCAAATGGATTTTTTTTTTCTGAAAGATCTGCTCTTGTTCAAAGAGGAAATTGATTCAGGGAAGTCTATGGCCTGTGTTATGCAACAGGTCAGACTAGATGATCACAGTGGTCCCTTTTGGCCTTATCTATGAATCTGCACATTTGAATTACTTCTCCAAACTGAGCCAAACCTCTAAAAACTTTTAAACTTTGTAAAACTTTCTGCATGAAAAGAGTTGTGCCAGGGCTGTATCCTTGCAGCCCCCATCAATGGGCTGATTCTGATCTCAGATGAGTTTTACACCAATGTGACACCATTGTCTTGGTTGCAGGGGCAGCTCCAGGCACCAGTGCACCAACCTATTTCCATTGAAAAAAAGAACGAGGAGGACTTGTGGGACCTTAGAGACTAACAAATTTATTTGGGCATAAGCTTTCTTGGGCTAAAACCCACTTCATCTGAGGCATCTGATGAAGTGGGTAGGGTGACCAGACAGCAAGAGTGAAAAATGAGGACAGGGGATGGGGGGTAATAGGAGCCTATATAAGAAAAAGACCCAAAAGTCAGGACTATCCCTATAAAATCGGGACATCTGGTCACCCTAGATGTGGATTTTAGCCCACCAAAGCTTATGCCCAAATACATTTGTTAGTCTCTGATGCCACAGGTACTCCTCGTTCTTTTTGCAGATACAGACTAACACGGCTACCACTCTGATACCTATTTCCATTGAGTTGTCACCAGGGCTGACTGGCTAAACTCCTGCGTGTTGGCTTGTTTCTCAGGAGAGCTGGGAAGGGGATAGGTGAGGGTGCATTAAGAAGTAGAATGGGAAGTAGTACATGTAAACCTGGAAGTTTTATATCCTGATTATCGCTTGTATTTTTGACTCCCTACATCCTTTGAGTGCAGTGAAACTAGCTCATTTCTTATAGATTTATTTTGGTGCAGTGCATTTGTTGAGTCTGAATGTACAATATCTGATACCCTCAGTATTTTCCCATGAGGTACTGGCTGCTTTGCTAATGAGGCATCAAGAGCGGAAAGCAGGTTTGTGTCTTTGTGCCAACACCACCACTTTCGACATCAACTTTTCCCTCGATTTTTTGTTTGTTTCAGTTCTGTTAGAACACTGCCTGATTTCCTCACCCTCCCTTCACCTCCTTACACTGCACTCCATTGGGTTAGAGTGTTATGGTACAACAGGAACTTAATGGGTAGCGTGGCATATTCTTTGGCAACATCTGTGCCTGTGCCCAGACAAGGCCATTTCACACCTTTCCTGGAATACTCCAAAGAAGAGCTAAAGATTCTCAGAAAAGGCATTGAGTTTGGGGGCTGGGTTTGCCTCCTCAAAGTCGTGTGCGCCTACAACCCTGCAGATATCCCAGGATTTGTGAGGAAATCCCACAGTTCTTGGGGGATCTGAAACAGGCTTGGGGAATTTACTCAATGACCTAGTCCTAATTCTCTCATAGCGCACATCTCCCTCAGAAGCCCTGTTGCCAATGGTTACTAGGCCTACTCCTTCTCCAAGAAGGTAGATGGAAGGGACCAACGACCTGTGGGAGTAGATGCTGGTTCAGTGGGGATGATGCCACGTAGAACAGTTCTCACTTTGCTATCTGCTAAACCCACGTAGGCCTGACCACTCAGGGCTTATGTGGGGACAGAGGGAGAGGAGAATGCGCCTGTAACAGCTCAGCTCCCCTCTCCACCCAAACACACACGAATACTAATTCAGTCTTAGAACGCCCACACTCAGGCTAAGTGTGGATTTTCCATTCTGCCATGTAATATAGACAGGCAAGAAACAGGTATCACATAGCTGTCTCCTCTGACAGCACCATAAGCGAGGTCAATTTTTCTTCCCACTTTTCCTGTTTTCTAAATTCTGCCTATAATAACCTCTCAGGAGCTTGCTGCTGAATTGTGTTTCCCTGCCGATCTTATCATCCTCCATTTGTCAAACATTGCTTTGCTTTGCTTCTTTGCAGTGTTTTAATAAATCAAATCTAACCTTGTTGTGTTTACTTCCTTCTCCTTGGCACGCGTATCCTTTTGGATATAGCAACATACTGTAACCAGGGCCCTCAGTCAGGCTTAGACTTTCTGGACCTCAGCATGAACCTCTACCGCTTGGGCTAAAGGAATAACACCAGGAGCTGGTAGCAGTAATAGTCTGTTACCATCTGCTGCTAGAGTGAGGATATGAGACTCCTTGCTGCTGTGTTATGGAAGCAGGAGTATAGGCAGCAGCAACAAATTTAGAGCATGTATACAAGGCAACTGTTTACATAACTGGATTGACCAGCCATAATAGTAATAATAAAAAGGATTCTGCGGCAGTGTCAGGAAGGTAGACAATTCTGGGTATTTACCTTGAGTGTTGTGAGCCTTCATTGATCAATACTTAAGTGAGTTGAAATCCCCAGATGAAAGGCTCTATATAAATGCAAATTATTATGCCATATTTAGGATTAGGATGTTAAAATGTTCTCAACTGCTTGCTGTTCATTGGTTCATAAGGATCTCTACCTGGCTTTCAGCGTCCCAGTACTCCGCCAGTGCTGGTAATGCTGTTAGTAATAGTTCATTTATCTGTTTCAGAGCATACTTGGATGCCAATGAACTGAAGAACATACTCAAACTCGATGGATCCACACACCTCAATGTCTTCTTCGCTAATTCCTCTGAGGAAGAGCTGGCTGGAGTGGCAACCTGGCCGTGGGACAAGGAAGCCTTGATGCATCTAGGTCAGTCTTAAAAGACACTGCCCCTTTGCAAAGTTTTCTCAGGGGGAGGAAGAAGGGAAGACAATTATGCATTAAGCCCAGTGCTGATTTCTTATCATTCCACTAATAGTCTTATATAGTCAAGGGAAAAAAATCCATAATTCCCAGCTACTGGCTCACAACCAGGAAAATATTAGATTATAAAGCCAAAGCATATTATGGTATTTCTAGATGATGTCAGGCTGAAAATATTTCACCTTTTAAGTGAAGCTACTTTATAGGGCATCAGCCCCATGGGAGCACTTTGCAAAGGAGGTTGTGGGGAGGGCAAGAGGAGAATGCTGGACAGCACTGAATTATTAACCTTTGCCCATTACGGTATTAACCTTAGCCCATTACCTAGAATGTGCGCAGTTAGTTTTCCTCTTAAAATGCAATGCAGGTTTGTTGTTGTTCTATATCAGTTTGCAAAAAAAGCAAGCTGCAAAATCCCCATGTTTCTAATGTTCAATTGAGTGGAACTGGAGAGAATTTGCTACCCTGCAGCTTGGCCTGTGCATTTCTTAGCTAAGGTTGCTGAATATAGCTGCTATAGCCACAGGTATCCAGAGGCAGCCACACAACCTAGCAGATGAGTCACTACTTGGATGCTTACAGTGCCAGAGGGGTTGTATCCTTCTGAAATGATGGCTGAGCCTCAAAAGAGACAGAGGGACAGGTTACTTAAGCACCAAGAGTCTCGATATGCTTATCTGAACTACACAAACCTCCTGGTGGCAACAAAACTGGACTGGAGATCTCATGAGAACAAAGTTGATCACATTTTCCAGAGCTTCCTGCATCCAGTGTCACCTGGAAGCAGCAAATGCAGATTAAGGCAAAATGAACAACAGTGGAGGAAGTAAGTACTGTCATCCGGACTTTTCTGGACTGAGAATAAAATTCAGTTCAGATTAGATGGAGGTTTGGGGGTGGCCATTTGGATCAATTCTGATATTATCCAAGACAGATCATCTTCAGATTAAGAAAAACAACAAAGAAATGGCAAATGTAAAGTCTCTGTGAGAGATATAGGCAGAGCACAGTGTGTGTGTTCCTTCCTTTGTAACATTCTGCATGTGAACTGAACTACAGAACGCAGGGGCGGCTCCAGGCCCCAGCACGCCAAGCGCGTGCTTGGGGCGGCATGCCACGGGGGGCGTTCTGCCGGTCACCGGGAGGGCAGCAGGCAGCTCCGGTGGACCTTCCGAAGGCGTCCCTGCAGAGATTCCACTGGTCCCGCGGCTCCTGGACCTCCCGCAGACGTGCCTGTGGATGCTCCACGGGACCAGGGGACCCTCCGCAGGCACGTCTGCGGGAGGTCCACCGGAGCCGCGGGACCAGTGACCAGCAGAGCACCCCCGTGGCATGCCGCCCTGCTTGGGGCGGCGAAATGTCTAGAGCTGCCCCTGACAGAACGGCAGCCTCACTGATGGCTGTGCAGTGGTCTGGGAGTCTCCTCTACATTCAAAAGGACAATCCACAGAAAACAGAAGGTTACCACCCTCCCTAGTCAAGCAATTTGGTTGAAGCTGGCTGCTCCACCACAGGTAACCAGCATTTCACGCAGCACTCATCAGGGTCGCTCATACTACAGAAGGCGGCTAGTTAAGTACCAGTATAGAGTTCCCCCAAGAGTCATCACTCCTACACCATTTCTTACAGTGATTCCTGCTGAGAGAGTGGGATTGGAGTAGATGTGAATGCCCCATAGTCAGCATGTCCTCTTAGATGAAGCTAGGACTGACACAGCTCAGAGACTTCCTAAGAGCCAGTGCTCCTTCTGTAACTTCTTCCAGGACAGGCTGGGTCTAGTGTAGCTGTGAGTTCCCCTCCACCAACACTCCCACAACATTCTCTGCCATGACTCTGACAGCCTAAGACTGAAATAGCCTGGATTGTCCTTAAGAGCCTGGGCCACTACTCCTAGAATGACTCTTGATGGGACTGGAATAGCTCCTAAAGCTTCTACCTCTATAACTATGGAGAGAGGCCTCTGCTTGGTAAAAAGTCCTTGTAGCACCTCCTGCTGGACCCAGAGAGATGGTGGAGCTCATTTGTAATTTTGATTAGTTGTCCTTTCACTTCTGTAAGGCTGATTGTCAACAGGGTGTCTTAACAAAACAGCTTAAGTTCAGCTTCTACGGCTTATTGACCGAATTCATTGACCAGAGGGAGATCTCACTGGAGAGCTAGAAAGCCTTTAACTGACAGTTTGAGGTTGACTCACAGTAAAAGTAATAATAATAATTTCCTGTCTTAACAGCCCTTCCTGCCCCATGCTTGGTTTGTGAGAATTTTATTTTAATCTTTCCTTTCTCACTCTCTCTTTCTCTCTTCCATAAATCCAATATGTATTTAATAAAAAAAATATGAAATATGCTCTGTAGTCCAGATCTAAGTGCTGGAACATAGCTTGCCTGGGTGAGGTAACTATCTTTTCTGTAAAACTACAATTGATTTAGACTCTTGACAACAATGAAAAATAGACATCTTAAACAAAGGCAAAAATAAAACAACTCTGCCCAGCTGGTTCTCTGCAGTCCAGCTCCAGTGCTCTTTAGCCAGCCTTTAGTGTGATTGCATCTCCGACTTTGGGGCATTGCCAAGATTACCAGTGATGGTAAATCCAAAATGTGGGCATCCTTAGGGGGCTGTGACAAATGATGTAACAGAGATTCTCTCTGGGTGAAATTCACTCGCCCCACATAGAGCCCAAACACTCAGGGATCTGTGTAGATGTAGTGCAGGGAGGATGGGAAGGCGAAGTTCACACGCTTCCCTCAGACAAAGAGCCAGGATGCTGGGATAGCAGGATCCACCTAAACACCGATCCACAGCCCCTCAGTTTGACTTATCATAGAATCATAGAATCATAGAATCTCAGGGTTGGAAGGGACCTCAGGATGTCATCTAGTCCAACCCCCTGCTCATAGCAGGACCAAACCCAACTAAATCATCCCAGCCAGGGCTTTGTCAAGCCTGACCTTAAAAACCTCTAAGGAAGGAGATTCCACTACCTCCCTAGGTAACCCATTCCAGTTCTTCACCACCCTACTAGTGAAAAAGTTTTTCCTAATATCCAACCTAAACCTCCCCCTCTGCAACTTGAGACCATTACTCCTTGTTCTGTCATCTTCTACCACTGAGAACAGTCTAGATCCATCCTCTTTGGAACCCCCTTTCAGGTAGTTGAAAGCAGCTATCAAATCCCCCCTCATTCTTCTCTTCTGCAGGCTTTATACAAAGCTTGTGCAGAGACTAGTTCTGTGGCATGCAGGAGATGCGCAGCCACCCCTATAGGACTGCTAGGGGCTGACTCCTGGTGCAGCCTCATGCATGACTGAAGCAGTGCAAGCATATAAAAATGTGTTTCTTTTGCCTTCTCTCTCACATGCTCACTCTCCTCTTTTTTCCCTTCTGCACCCCGCCTGCACGCACACACTCCCTCTCCTCGCTCATTCACACACACCCCTTTATTGTTGCAACAAGAGTCAACCAATGGATGAGCATGAATAGAATCTGTGGTGTGTCATCAGTGATCTCATCCTCACAGTGCTACAGCCTCTGATAAAATTCCTCCTGCCAAACCCTTTTGCTCCTCGCGTTCTCTAACTGAACAGTGCATCACATCCACTTTTTCTTTTGCCAGTGTTCTTTCATAAACCAGTTTTCCTTTACCTGAGTAAGGCACCAGCAATGTAGGTAAACACTTTAAAATAAAAAGGCTTGTGAAAAGCCGAGTTTAACGAACTAAGGAAAGAAAATATGGAACTTCTCACTAACTCCAAATGTAGCGGAAGCCCGGCTGAAAAATAAAATGCTAACCATTACTTCAGTATGCTGCTGAACCTCCCTAACCTACCATTTACTTATCTACACGTGCCATAATTCACGTGCAAAACCTGATCACCGCTCACTTCTCTACACAGATTGAATATCCAAGCTAAGAAGTTATCACATTACTAAGATTTCCGGTTTTTTACACATTAGATTCCACGCCTTTACTAGTGTAATATGCAGTACTTTTTTCAGAAAATTAAAATGAGAGTGGCTAATAAATGAGCAGAGTATATTTCATCTGATATTTTCAAAGCTGCCTAGATGATTGGGACAACCAGTTCCAGTTGATTTTAAAGCCTCACCCTTTGTAATGTGGACTATCCACACTTTTTTGTCCAGTTATTAATTCGCAGATATCAGTAATAAGCAACATGCCTCCTAGACTTTAACCCGAGTTAGCGGGGTTCTACCAGCTATGTCTTTATCCCATGTGAACAATGCACTGTGCATGTTCTAGGTCTATTTTGTTTACCTGTCAGCATCGTATGTATTGTTTACAATCTGGAATGAAGAGCCATTGTATGTGAACATACTGGGCCAAATTCAGCTGTGGTGTAAGCTGCTGCAAATCTATTGATTTTAGTGGGATTTTTGCCTGAGTGTCTGATCCAATGCCCACTAAATCCAATGGAAAAACTCGCATTGACATCAGTGGATTCTTGGATCAGGAAGTCAGAACTGGTTCCTTGGTTTCTCATCCTTTCAGTCCTATAGCCTGCCACTTTCACATAAGCCCGTTGACTAGGATCTTGCAACTCCAGCATGCTTGGCAGAACTCTTCAGTGTCTGCTCCTGCAAAAGGCAGAGCACTGCAGGTGGGGTGCAGACCACTCTGAGCTCCCTGCTCAGCACCCAGAAGACTCAGATGCACAGTGAGGTTATAGGTCCGTTGGTACATTCTCCACTCCCCCCCTCCCCTCCGATGTTCCAAGATAAATGAGACAAAAGCAATAGCTTCTTATTTTCTCCATGCAGGTGGCATCGTGCTGAACCCTTCCTTCTACGGCATCCCTGGCCACACACACACAATGATCCATGAAATCGGGCACAGCCTGGGGCTCTATCATGTCTTCCGGGGAATCTCTGAGATCCTCTCCTGCAGTGACCCGTGCATGGAAACTGAGCCTTCCTTTGAGACTGGAGACCTCTGCGGCGACACCAACCCTGCTCCAAAGCACAAACTGTGTGGGGACCCTGGACCTGGCAATGACACGTGCGGTTTTCACAGTTTCCTAAACACACCGTACAGCAACTTCATGAGCTATGCAGGTACTCAGGCTTTGCCAGAGGTGTCTGTGATAGAAGAGGGAGGCAGAGAGGGAGGTTTGATTTTTAACCTTCTGTTGCAGATGAAACATTATCCCAAGGTCATTCATTGTTCGAATGACACTTTTCACATCTAGATATGGAAATTCAGTCTGGGACTTCCAAAGTGTGAGAGGCAACCAGTTCCTCTTTAATTTCAGTGGAGCTTGGGTTCCTTTTGTCTCCTTTGAAAATCCCAGCCTTGAAGATTGTCTCCCCATCCCTTATGGAAACAATGGATGTCAGAGGGATATTCATACCACCCATGTTGCTGGAGGAGCGTGAGATGGATAGATAATCAGACCCTGTTCATCCTCCTTGGGGTGTGCTCTAGTACCATTTGCTGGTTGTCTGAGCAAACCGTATGAGTTTGGTTTGGCTCAGGTGTTAGCGCTCTCATCTCTGGGTGACACCAGAAGTTCAAGTACTATATCATGAGCTGGGCTCTGTGCTGACATTGCAATGTAGCACTAGGAGGGCGTGCTTATCCTTCAGATAAGACACAGGGGTAGGATCCCTGCCCCTCTCCCTTGGAAGTACAATGGGCAGTGAAGAATTCCATGTTGTTTTGTGAAGAAGGTAGGAGATAGCTACTGATGGATTGACAGCATTCCCTCTTTGATTGGGCACTAGGGCCTGATTCTCAGTTGCAGTAAGGCTCTTTTACATCACCCTGGCAGTATAAAGGTGTCTTAAAGTGAGTGTAAACTATTATTAAGGCTAAGATTTTTGTCATGGAAGTCACCGAATTCGTGACTTCCAGAGACCTCCGTGACATTTTCACTTCAGCCCCGGGGCAGCGGAACTGGAGCTGTCAGCAGGCAGGTCCCCCCTACAACTCCCAGATGCTGCAGGGCACAGGGGGACCCCACAACCCTGAGCCACCACCATGGGCGGCAGGGATTCCTGCAGCCCCAAGTGACTGCCGGCAAGGGGACCCCACAGCCCCAAGCTGCAGCTGCATGGGCGGCGAGGGGGACCCTGCAGCTCCCAGTCTCGCAGGCAGTGCGGGGGTCCCCGTAGCTCCCAGCTGCCATGGACAGACCCCACAGCTCCAAGCTGCTGCCGGTGGCAGAGGGGACTCTGCACTCTCAGCCATCATGGGTGGGGGAACCCTGGAGCCCCAGCATCAGTGGGTGCTGGACTCTCTTCCCTCCCCATTTTCTCATAGTTATTAAGTCAGGGACAGGTCACAGGCTTCTGTGACTCATAGTTATTAAATCAGGGACAGGTCACGGGCTTCTATGAATTTTTGGATATTGCCCACGACCTGTCCATGACTTTTACTAAAAATAACTGTGACAAAATCTTAGCCTTAACTATTACATATACAGCCACTTTAAGGTGCCTTTGCAGAGAAGGCAGAAACACAGATTGTCCATGCAAAGTGCCATATGAGTCCTAATATATCTGTAGAGAAGCAAGTGATTAATATTATCCAGGGGCAGAGGCTGAGTTGATTTATAACACAGCTGTAGATATACCCTGGATGCTACCGGATCTAATGGGTGCGGCTGCTTCTCTTATTTTCCCATTCCTGGTTTCAAGGACAAGTATACACACAGTGACCTAGCTTTTTAGTATATGCTGTGCACTTCTCGGGATTTGGCCTGTATACTAACATTGTCATTATGCAGATATACAGATTACAGCCGGAAACTATTCCTGCCCACTAAGTTCCTATGATAATCTCACACCTACGTGTAGATGCCACCTGTTACACTCCTCCCATTAATGTGTTTGTGTGTGTGGACAAGGGTGGAAGATTTGAGGTGGGGCCGGAATGTTTCAACATGCAGAGAGCTCTTCTGTCTGGAGGGATCCTGCCTCGCCAGCTCTCTCCACAGCTTTGACACAGCAAGGCAGGACACCGAGATACCTATCTGCTAGTGAGAACTAAAGAGGTGCTGGTGTTGTGAACAAAAGCAACTATTTATTCTTGTAAAATTAAGTGAAGCAACACGATAGGCATCTCTAGAGCTCATGCATGAATCTGTTTGCTTTTCTGTTGTTCCCAGTGGAATAAAAGTCATATCAGGATATCATATCACTGTGGAAATACCTTTGAAGCCTCTAGGCTGAGGTCATACAGCTCTGAACGACTGACTTTCTCTCTTTCTCATATCTGTATTGGTCTGTCTATCTTATCTGTTTCTTACTTTGTCTCTATAGGATGTACCCATACAGGCAATCTCCTATCTCTCTAGAATTCAGGGGATCTGGAGGGGGGGAGTGATTTGCATTGTCTTGCCTGTCCAACAGAGTCATGTTGTCTCCAAGTAAACAAAACATTGCTTCCTTAGGGCCACTCCCGTTGAAGTCAGTAGGAGTTCTGCCTCTGACTTCTATGAGAGCAGAAGTCCTAATGAAGCCTGTTTCATTTCTCTGGTCATTATATCATCTGTGGATTTGTGAGCCTTTCCTGAACGCTAATGATTCTCTCTCTCCCCTCCCCCAAAAGAGAAGCCTAGGCTGGCGTTTAGAGAGACACTTGAGCTGCAGCATAGACTGCATGTCATCTTCCTCCTCTGCCATTGTTTCTAGGGTTGAGTCCTAGCTATATTTTATTGTTCCTTTATCGTGGCTATTCAAAGCCTTTTGTGCACTTTGGGGCTTCCCTGAGGAATATTTATGGCTCTTACAGGATGTTCAGGGACGGACTGTCAATAATTATTGAGGAAATCCAAGGATTAAAGCAGCTCCTTGCATGCACACAGCAGCGTTGAGCTGGCAACTGGGATTTGATAGATATTTACAAACTAACTGCACCTGCTCAGTTTGTTTGTTTCTTTGACAAGGGGGAGTTAGTTACTCTGGGGAATTAGCAAAGGAGATGCATTGGAGACCATCCTAGCTGCATTAATTCCTGCAACGCATCTCCTGGAAGGGCTTGGGGCTGGAATTCGAAGCATTGGTTCCAACCAAAGCACCCTCCTTGTGCCGTTGCTGGACAATGAGGTGGGATGGACCCCACTAAGCCAGCGAGTTCACTTTTTCTTTAGAACATTTTCATGTTCTCTCATTCCTCTTGTGCTCCACGATGCTTAGAACTGAAGGCATCTTGGCACCTACAAATAAATATAATTAATCCCCAAAATATCAAACCTATTCAAATAACCAAGCAAGCAACCAAACTGGCCTCAGTAATCCATCACCCACACAAAACCGAATGCACAAGAGCTGTGTAAAATCATTATTGTTATTTGTATTACAATCATGCCCAAAGGCACCGTATGACAGTGAAGCCTTGTTATGCTGTGTACAGTCTATACACATAGACTATAATAAGTAAGGTGACCAGACAGCAAGTGTGAAAAATCAGGACGGGGGGTGGAGGGTAACAGGAGCCTATATAAGAAAAAGACCCAAAAATCAGGACTGTCCCTATAAAATCGGGACATCTGGTCACCCTAATAGTAAAAGACAGTCCTTGTTCCCAAGAGCTTTCAATCTAAACAGAGACGGCAAGGATAGAGATTAAGGTACTAGTCTGGGAGCTGTAAGATCTTCAATTCCCTGCTCCACCAGAGACTTCCTCTGGGACCTTGGGCAACTCATTTAGTCTCCCTGTGTATCTGTAAAATGGGTAGATATAAATCCCTATCTCTTAGCAGTGTTATGAAGAGGAATACACTATAATTTGGGGGGGAACTCAGATACTATCATAACAGGGGCCATTTAAGTGCCTACGATAGCTAGGTAGATAATTATCTCCATTTATGCATGGGGAAAAGCAGATGAAGTGATTTGCCCAGGGTCACCCTGGAAATCTGTGACAGAGCCATTCTGTAAAAAAAATGGAATGTTCCTGTCACCAGAAATGTCAGCATTTCAAGATGACTTTCCATTCTGATTCTGAACAGTAAGTTGAAATGTCAAAAAATTCTCATGAGATGAAACGTTTTGAAAAGTTTCAAATCAAGGATCAAAATGCCAAATTTCGACATTATTAACGTGCTGAAAAGAAATGTTTCATTCTGAATCGACATTTTGAAATGAAATTTGATTTTAAATAGACATTTCAAAACTCAACAGAATTTTTTGTTTGTATTCCCTTGACTGGATTTTTTTTAAATCATTTAATTTGATCTTTTCCTGTGAAAAAATGCTGATATTTACTGATGGAGGAAAAAAAATTGGTTAAAAAAATGTGGGTAGTTCTTTTGAATACAGATTTCCTGAGTGCCAGCTCAGTGCGGAACCCACAAGAGCATCCTTCATAGATTTACAGAGTTTAAGGCCAAAAAGGACCATTAGATCATCTAGTCTGAACTCCTGTATATAACAGGGCATTACATTTCCCCACTTACCCGTGTCGTGAGCCCAGTAACTTATGTCTGATTAAAACCTATCTTCCAGAAAGGCATCCAGTCTTGATCTGAAGACATCAAAAGATTTCATAAATGGTCAGATGACAAAACTGACCCTGGTTTTATACTGTGCTAGGTTCCCGGAAAATTCGTTTCCATGCTCACAACCATCTGCTCACCTCAAACTTTCCCCTACCCAGCCTCAACCCATCACTACCGCAGACTCGGGACCCCGCTATTTACTATTGCCAACTGACTTGTGGGTAGTGGAGGTCTCTTGTGCGTCGCCTACTGCCTTCTGGGTCTCTGAGGGGTGACAAGTGGCTGATCCCGCATTTTCTACCTTTGGAGAGAGGGGCAATTAGACTCACTTATCCCAGTTATCTTTGGAGAGGCCAAGCAGCAGCTTGACACCCACTCCTTCACTTTCACAGGGGATAGAGGGTGAGAGAGAACCTCCATCTTTTGGTGCAAGTGGTTCTGTATTTCCACAGAGGCAGGTAGCTCCATGCCATACTCTCTTGTTACCCCCCTAGGCCTTATGGGGCATTACCTTCCGTGAGGCTTAGTGCAGAGCCAGCTGTGGTGGGAAAGGGAGGACATGGAGGAGGATGTGTGGAGAGCCAGTCCAATCAGAAAGGGAGCTAAAGAAGAAACGGAGGCGGGATAAGGAAGGCGTGGGGGAGAGTCATGCACTGAATTGCGCTTTCATTCCATTCCCTGCTCACATTTCCTTAAAGACAAAATCTTTTTCCGCTTTCAGAGATTCAGGTGTAGCCCCAGCTCTGACCAGAAGGTGCTGCACTCAGGCTTTCTGGCTCCTTTCATACCTCTATGCATCACTGCCCCCCTTAGGGTGACCTTCAGGATCCCCTGTGTGCCCCAGGCCATAGCAAGAGAGAAGGGCTGTTGTTGTTGGGTTTTTTTTTTCTGTTTCTTTTCACCTGTCTCCAGAAGTGATGACTGCACTAATTTGTTCACAGGCCATTAACTCCGGAGAGCAGGGAGAGCCCATCCTGACATCTGCAAGGAGCTTGGGAGCTCATGTTCACCACATCATAATTCTCTCCTCTCCCTCCTTATCTCTCGCTTTGTTGGTTTTCAGACGACGACTGCACCAATTCCTTCACGCCCAATCAGATGGCAAGAATGCACTGCTACTTGGATCTGGTGTACCAGAGCTGGCAGCCTGTCAAGAAGCCCGCTCCAATTGCCATTGCCCCGCAGATCGTGGACCAAACTTCGAACTCCATCGCTCTGGAGTGGTTTCCTCCCGTTGACGGTCATTTCTTTGAAAGGTGATCACGAGCTTTGATGTGCTGCAGCACTTAACCTGAAAGAGTCAGGGGAAGCGAGCATGGAAGTAACCAGACGCCCTAGTTCAGGAAAGCAGTTAAGCATGTGCTTAAGTGCTGTCCTGAATAGAGATGCTTTCCTGAATTAGAGCTAGAATCAATAGCTTATTGATCTATTTTCACCATCTCTATCAGTCCCTTTGTTCCTTTATTGGGCTGGAGCATTCTCTCCAGGTCCTTTGATTGGACATTTAAAGAGCAAACCTCCTCCACATTTTATCTCAAGAAGCGATTCTGGGTTTGCGATCTCTGTTATTGCTGCTCATTCACAAATAGATACTCACAAACAGCCCTATTATCTTCACCTCGGAGGGCAAGCCCTTCCTACTCCCACGTGCAAAACAGGCAAATCCTGCCTGTGCGTCCTTGCTTCAGAGCTCAGATCCACTAGACAAGAGGGCAGCGGTGTTTGGGAGAGCACGCCCCCTCTGCTGTGCACAGTAGCAGAGCAGGTGGAAATGGAGCACAGAGCCGGAAGATCCTTGCTCCTCTCTGCTCTGCAACATTCCGAAATGACCAGTAGGGCTACTTTGCAGAACATCTCAGCAGCCGCATTACCGCTAGGAGGGTGGATTCTTTTCCCCACCCCACAGAACAATTAGACAGTGCACAGACCAGTTGCTCAGGCTTGTAAGTGGCATGCACGATTTGCCCCTATAAGCCTGGAGTGTGCATTTTGCTATCTATCAAGTAGAACCTGTATAGAAGAGGGCATGTGCATATGCAGCGAGCTGCAAGTCGTCAGTACAGAACCAAGATTGATGCAATGCCGTGAATGATCATTTCAACACGTAACAGTCAGGCAGTTCATAGTTACAGCAAGCGTAACTCAGCCCTCCACTGCTCTCTACTTGCCCAAGCCATCTTTCCTGTCTACACTTCTGGTTTTGGTCATGGAGCATCCTTTCCCCACCACAGATAACAGGGAAAAGCTTCGGCAGCTCCCCATTGCTAGCACCTTCCCGCTACAGCAGTGGGGGAAGGTTCCATCAGCTCCTCGCTGCTGGAGCTCTTCTTCTCCGCAGGGAAAGACTCCAGCAGTGGGGAAAGGCTCTGGCAGGAGGGAGGCAGCGGGGAAAGGATGAGCCTTTCCCTGCTGCCTCCCTCCTGCCAGAGCCTTTCACTGACCCATGTAGCTACAGGCTGCAGTGTGGACGCAGCTTGCTTGCTTTTCACTACGGTGGGTAGCTACAAATACCCACTGACAGAAGTGGTGTGTAGTGTAGACGTAGCCTCAAGGTGTATGCCATTAACATATATTTCTATGCAAATTGGCTGAGTGGTGGTAGCCATGGGAAGCCTAACTGAACTTCCTCCCACATTTACAGACTCAGTCTTAGCATTACCGTAACCATGCCAAAATAATACATTGCCAAATGCCAAAATAATACAATGCCAAATGCTGGGACTGGACAACAGGAGACTGATCACCTGTTCTGTTCATTCCCTCTGAAGCATCTGGCACTGGTCACTGTCAGAGACAGGATACTAGGCTAGATGGCCATCGGTCTGATCCAATGTGGCCATTCTTTTGTAATAACATACTTTGTTTGCATTGAATTTCCATGTTTGTTTTTTTTATAAAAGAGAAAACTTTATTGAGCTCCCATTGGAACCAATGCATTCTGCAGTGTATGAGGCTGAATGTGCAGCATTCCAGATACGAGCATATCAGTACATGAATATCTGTCTCAACACCCATATTTATTTAAAGGAAAGCACCTTGAAATATGGGGCATTCACTGGATGTAATTCTCCCCTATATAGAGCATCATACAAGAACTGTGCACCATTTAAGACTCACTTACACTCTATTTTGTGGCTATAAGTGGTGTATAGGGATGGTTCTGACCCTCTGTGCAAAAAGAGTGAATTTCACGCTTTCTGCACGGTAATGCAGGAAATGTCATGTCATATCAGATCAATATCTGATCCAGAGGGTTTTAGATCACATTTATTTTGCTTGTACTTTTGTAAACTCTCCGTTACTTCAATTGTAGTTTTGCAGCAAGACAAACTGCTTTGAGAATGTACTTCTGAAAATGTATAGGATCTTATATGAATCATTGAGACTTCTCAGTCAGTTTTAGTCTATATTCATCATGAAAAGGGTAAATTAAGCTTCCCCAATATGCATTTAATTTAGATTTCATAAGGAAGTTATTGTATGTTAAATAAATACCATCTGACTGTTAAAAACATACTGATACAGCATTAATTGTTATGTAACAAAATATGTCTCTATTACACATTTCTTAAACTTCATCAGTATGTTTTTAATAACTCATAGCTAGTTGGTGCTTAAATGACACACAATGGATAGCCTGTTAGTCTGGAAAGTCATAACAAAGTTATCATATATTAAATAAATACTGATTTCTTAGAAACATATCCTTTGGGGCTTGACATTTATGTGATCAATATTACTATAGATAGTTAAAGAGACATTGTCAAGTAGCCTAGGTCCAATTTTTCATCTTTTAAAAATTTCCCACCCTAATATAAAGATTAGTGTTTCTGTGACTCTTTTAAAAAAATAGATTTTGCTACAATCGTTTTGTTTTTCTTAAAAGTAAATACTACTTCTTATATGTTGAGTAAACCCAACACAGTTGTGCCGTCAGAGGGCCCAATCCTACTCCTGCTTACAAATATGCTTAACTTTAAGTACCAAAGATGAGCACATGTAAGCATTTGCGGGTTCTGAGGCATAATGAAAGAGAACTAGGAGGTGAGGCTGGTCATAGTCTTATCTGTGTGGGAAAGGGCTGTCATGAAGGGCTTTTTTCTCACAGCATAAATCATGGGCCAAATCGTGCTTCCTTTGCTGAAATGAGTAGAACATTCACTTCAATGGGACTTCTCATGTAAATTTCAGGAGACTGATTCTCCACTGCTATGCACCTTGGGCCCACTGAGACCCCTTTTACATTGCTCTGGCAGCATAAAGGGGGCTTCAAGTGAGCGTAAATATAATTTATGCTCACCTTAAGTCCCTCATACACTGTCAGAGCAGTATAAGGTAGCCTCAGTCTAAATGAGAATCAGGCCCATAAAACCTAGCCATATATTATCAAAGAACAGAGGGCATGTTATGCTGCTGTAATGGAGGCCACTAGGTCTCATAAGCTTGATGAGACACAAAGCATGACACCAAGGTGTCTTTTAGGATAAATTTTAGTGTAAATTCATATTGCCATCTCTTGTGATTTTGTCACAAGTCTTGCAATAGTCATTGTTTTTCTTAAAGGCCCAGCTTCCAGAGTCAGGTGATTACATGAGAATCTTAGCTTTCATTTTAAAAAAAAGGTATGTTTCTGTCCCTCATGGTTGCAGAGAAAAGCTTGAAAATGTGATCCCTAAAGGCTCAAAAACAGAAGGAAAATAAAAAGAACCAGAAACGGATTAATCTAATTATTTTGGGAGCCTTGATCTGTGATTTTTAGAAAGCTTTGAGTTGGTGACACTGTGTTCTTAGTTTTCTGTAATATGTGTGGAGAGGAAAGGGTTATTTATTCATAACAAATGGCCAGTGCACCTCAGCAAACATAGTTGTACCAAATACCTACGCTATTGGTACACTCAGTCAATCAAATGACTCCATAGGTAGGTATTTTATGTAGTGTGTGGCTAGTATGCCATACTAGGGTGAAATTTTTATGCCTGTCCCTAAATTCTAGTAGGTTACTGAGCCCCTAAGTCTTTTAACACTCAAATCTGTGGGTAAATAGTGCCTCCCAGTCACGTGGGTCTAGAATAGAGCTATGTGAAATTTTAGGGATGAAACATATTCAGGTCAACCAAAACATGCTGAGAATTGTGTTGAATTTGCCCATTTTTTTATCCAGAAAATAAAGGGCAAAAAAACTCCAAAAAAATCTAATTTTGTAGTTTTGATATTTTCAAAAGGAAACATTTTGGTTTTTTTATTTGAAATTAGTTTTAATTTTGAATTTTACTTCCATTTTTTTTTTAAAGAAGTTTTAGGTCAAGCTAAACATTTCAATTGTCCTGAAACATTTTTTTTTTACTTTTTTTGTTTCACCAAAAAAATGGGGAAAAAAATTGATTTTGTAACAACCCAAACTGAAATATTCACACAGCTCTGATCTGGAGTACCTGTGATCCATGTATTCTGCAGAGAAGGCTTGTCTCATGGAATAAAAGCATTACCAGAGTCTGATGTCAAACATATGTGTTTAAAATAATACTAATAATAAAAATAAAAAAGAGGAAACAAAGGGGGAGAGAGAAACCCTGTTCATTTCCTGACTGTCTCAGACCTATTTTAATCTTGTTGTTATCAAGCGTCCATTCATGGGGCTACTGCTTGATATGCACAGTTTGAATATAAACAGTTATTGTTATGGGGCTGTGTCATGTGGCCTGCTTAGGCAAGAGCGCACTGAGTGCATCTGATCTTCCAACTCTTCATCAAGGCAACTGCATTAATTTCCATGGAGCTGATGATATCTCATTCTTTGCAATACAGTATTTCATGCAGCACAATTTCTAGATCTAGATAACTGGGGGCTTTTTTGTTTGTTTGTTTGTTTGTTTGCTTTAATCACCCTTGAAAGTTTCAGTGTCTCCAAGGACATGCAAGAGATTCTGAACTCCAAGTGAGATATATAGGTGTTTTTATCTTCAAAAACTTTAATCTGGATGGAGCCAGCCGTGGCAGGAGAGAATGGCATTTCTCCACTGTTCACTGTTTGGTTGCAAATTCATCTTAAATAGGCTGCGATAAGGTTTGTCTCAGTATAAGCTACTGAACCCATTGCACTGAAATGTATAATTATGGGAGCACGTCACTTCTAGGCCATAAACTCTATACACTGAAATGTGCCCAATACTTGGTTTCTCCAAAAACAAGGAGGGCTAGATTTTCCATTACCCTGTACTCATGTGCACCCAGTCTACCTGTATAAATTATTGCATGTATAACTTACTGCCATTCTGAATTAGGAACATTTTAAACCCACTGTGTCCTCATTTGCAGGGTAGTGAAGAATCTGGCTCGGAGAGTCACAAACCTGTAAGAGCAAACCCTTAATCAGTTCTGACGCCCATGTCTGCGTACAGGATTTGTGTGCCCACATGTGCATGATTCGACAAACCGAAAGCTTTAACCCAGAGTGTAACACTCCTTTTGAACCAGTGGAGTTATGCCGGGGCTGAGTTTTGCTCCCAGTTTGGAAAAGTAAGAGGAGAACATCTGCTTACAGCCTTTCCCACATGATGATTCTCGTGATTTCTCTTACCTCCAAGTCGTTGCTGAGAAAGGGAAATGTTTGTCTGTAAGCCTGCTGCTTTTTCCACCATGACAGCCTATGATGAAACTATAGCTGCTCATTTGAGGAAAAAGCCATCCTAAATGCGGAAACTTGGATTTCCATGCCCTGTGTTCCTCCAGGAGCAAGTGCTAGTGCAGGAGTTTCTTTGTAGAGAGACTGAGAACTATTAGCTATTAGGGGCTAATAAACAAATTACTATTAGGGTCTAAAACAAATGCATGATGATAATTCTGCGTTTCACTTACTTAGTATCTTTCATCCCAGGATCTTAAAGCATTTTACAAATGTTAATTAGTTGAGCCCTATTATTTACTCAAACCATGACTAACTCAATAGTTAACACGTCCTATGAAATAGTTTAGTGGAGTTAACCGGTGTGTTGGTCTCTATAAGGGTACGTCTACACTACCCGCTGGATTGGCGGATAGCAAGCTATCTATCGGGGATCGATTTATTGTGTGTAGTGTAGATGCGATAAATCAATCCCCGATCGTATTCCCGTCGACTGCTGAAATCCAGCAGTGCGAGAGGCAGAAGCAAAGTCAACAGGAGAGCCACGGCCATTGATCCAGCGCCGTGAGGATGCGAAGTAAGTAATTGTAATTCGATCTAAGATACATCGATTTCAGCTATGCTATTCTCGTAGCTGAAGTTGCATATCTTAGATTGATCCTCCTCCCCCAGTGCAGACCAGGCCTTAAAGTCACATGATATCGTTCTGCTCCCTGAATGGGTGGTCAACTTTTTTTGAATGGAAGACCCACAAATGATGAAAGCAGGTAACACATCATAGAATAATAGAAGTGTAGGACTGGAATGGACCTCAGTAGGTCATCGAATCCAGTACCCTGCACTCAAGGCAGGACTATGTAATAACTAGATGGTTCCTGACAGGAGTTTGCCTAACCTGTTCTTAAAAACCTCCAGTGACAGAGATTCCACAACCTCCCTAGGCAATTTGTTCCAGTGCTTAACTACCCTGTCTGGAAGTTTTTCCTAATGTCCAACCTAAACCTCCCTTGCTGCAATTTAAGCCTATTGCTTTTTGTCCCATCCTCAGAAATTAATGACAACAATTGTTCACCCTCCTCCTTGTAACAACCTTGTATGTACTTGAGAACTGTAATCATGTCTCCCCTCACTCTCCTTTTTTCAAGACTAAACAAACCAATTTTTTTTCAATCTTCCCTCATAGGTCATGTTTTCTAGACCAGTGTTTCTCAACAATCAGTCCATGGACCAGCACCGGTCCCTGAGATCTCCCTGACACAGATTAGGAAGGCAGCAAGCTGGTCCCTGGTAACAAAAAAGGTTGAGAAACACTGTTCTAGACCTCTAATCATTTTTATTGCTCTCATTTGGACTTTCTCCAATTTGTCCACATCTTTCCTGAATGTGGCACCCAGAACTGGACACACTACTGCAGCTGAGACCTTATCAGCATGGAGTAGAGCAGAAGAATTACCAGTACTTCTCGTGTCTTGCTTTCAACACTCCTGCTAATACGTCCAGAATGATGTTTGCTTTTTTTGCAACAGTGTTACGCTATTGACTTACATTTAACTTGTGATACACTATAACCCCCAGATCCCTTTCCACAGTACTCCTTAGGCAGACATTTCCAATTTTGTATTTTTACAGTGTATTGTTCCTTCCTAACTGGAGTACTTTGCATTTTTCCGTATTGAATTTCATCCTGTTTGGATTCAGCCATTTGTCCGGGTTGTCCAGATCATTTTGAATTTTAATCCTATCCTCCGACCTCGCAGTCCCTCTGAGCTTGGTATCGTCCACAAACTCTATAAACGTAATCTCTCTATGCCACATCTTTGAATGGATAATCCATTTGTGCCAAAATTTGTGATCCCTTCATGATCTGCAAACACTTTTCAAAAATACTTCCAAATGAATAAGGGCCAGAGGCATTGCAAACTGCCGGGCAGGCCAGATCTTCAGCTGGTGCAAATCAGTATCGCTTTATTGAAGTCAATGGAGGTATGCCAATTTACACCCGTTGAGGTTCTGGCCCTGTGCGCTTTTTAGTAAAAATATTTGTGAATCAGTGAGGTTGGTTTGTTGTTTGGTTTTTTCCCATACTCTACCAGCTTTGCTCACAGAACCTTATTCAGGTAGCTGTTATTAACCATATTTTACAGATGGGGAAATTGCAGCAGCAGAAGTGCCTTACCTAATGTCATGCATGAAGTCCATGACAGAGCCAGGAATTGAACTGAACTCTCCTGCTGCCTATTTCTCTGCTTTAGCAACTGGACAGAGTTTTCTTTCATTGGAGTTTGATCCAGTTGTAGCGAAGAAAAAACAAATAACCCAGCATGGTTTTACAAGTTGCTGTCATTTCATATTCTGTACTCATTTTAAAAACACAGATGCAGTCTTCACAGGCTATTAGCTGAACCCTACGGAAGGTCATGCTGCAAAGTGCTGTTTGCCAATGCCCTAAGAAAAGGGGGTTAAGTGGAATTGAATTCTAAGTCTTGTGGCTTTTAGTATTGTAGGAGAAGCAGCTCATTCAGCTGTTACTAAGTTGATGTGTTCTCCTGTTTTCCTGGCTTCCTAGAGAAGTGGGATCAGCATGCGATCTGTGTACAGAAGGAAGAGTCCTGGTGCAATATGCCTTCGGTGCCTCTTCACCAATGCCATGTGATCCATCTGGGCACTGGAGTCCACGGGAAGCAGAAGGTAAGTCGGAGGGAGGGATGGCTCTGCCACGGAAGGGAAAAGGTGGGGGATGGGGGGAAACACTGGAGATGGGAAAGAAGGGAGAACAACAGAGAGGTAGAAAGGGGCAAAATGAGGAAGAGAGGAGGTTAACATTGGTTATCTTTTCATGTGGCATGAATGAAAATAAAGGGCAGAGAAGCACACAGGACCAGCTTCTGCCATGGCATAGCTCATTAGCTGAAATCTGTGTGCTCAGACATACCTGTACAGCTCCTAGTTCAGTCAGTGGGAGTTGAGCATGAATTTCTGAGAGCAGAACTGTGCCAAGAAACCGTGACTAATCTGATTTGTAATGTGAAGTGAAAGAGGTGCCGGCAGAGAGGCCTGTTTACATTAACTCACAAAAATGCAATGTTTCATTTTATTTATTGAGGTCCAGATTCTACCACCTTTACTCGCATTGGGTAGTACCTTAGTCCAGGAGTAGCCTCATTGAAAGCAGTGGGGACTACTTGCAGAGCAAAGTACTCGGCAGTAGGAATAAGGGAGGCAAAATCACTTCCTTGATTAATTAATGAACTGCTTGATTAATTTCAATGTATCACAAATGGCAAGTGCTGACTTATGGGTGTTACTGTGAATAGTCCTGCATAGCAATTAATGCCAAGAAATTTAAAAAAACCCAACAACACAGCACAAGTTTAAATGTTTGCCTGCTGGTTATGCAGTGTTAGCTCAACAAGGTGAGAAAAAGCTTGGGAGAGTTGATTCCCTGCTCAGTTACACCCAATTTACATGGGGTAGCTCTGTCCATTTCAATGGAGTTATACCAGTGTAGAACTGATTTAAGACAATGGAGAATTGGGCCCCAGATTTTTATAAACCACCTTCCTAGTGTATCTTAATATAGGATCCTTCACTGGTTTCTGGGGACTGCAGAACCTTTTCCATATTTTAGAAGAAAAACTTTTTCAGCAGGAATCCTTGCTATATAGTTCCTTTCCCCCTTTTCATCCATGTGAAGCAGATTTTTGTCCAAGCACTGATTATTCCAGTTTTAGATTCAGCTATTAAGCTGGATATTTTACGAGCACTGCAACTGAGACTCAGATCATGGTATGAAATGTTTTTTCTGAGGTTGGTAGTAATTGAACTGGTTTTCCATAAGAAGCTGTGACCCATTGTTGGTTTCACCTCATCAAGATGATCAGGGAATCAGAAATGGGCGAGACAGCTGTCAAAGGTTTTGGTCTCCTTAAAGAGGGTGAGAGACAGAAAATAGATTGTGTGAATAATTCACATTGAATAACTTATTTGGTGTATCTAGCCTCTTCTTTTTTTTTCTGTCCGTTGAATGTCCACAAGCAGATCTCAGTGCTCTCAAATGCATCCCCCATTGAAGTTCATCTGACAGATTGGTCACATTTTTAAAGTCTGTGTTTTAATCACAAACAGTGAATGGATGATACTCAAAAGTTAAAACATGTTTTGTGATTGGTTGTAGAAATTCCATGCCATTATTTCTGTTCCTTGACTTGTTGACTTATAACTACTATAATCTAGAGGAGGTACGAAGAAGCCAATAGGGCTTTGTATCTTTCACGGTGAGGGAGCAGAGAAGCAGGATTAGAGCATTTTGGATCCCTTGAAATAGAGCTGTATAGAGGATGGAAGTCTCATTTCACAAAGGATCTTGAGATTTCAAACTCTGGCTTTATTCAGAATCAGACCGAAAATAGAAAACTTCTAAATTCTCCACGAAGGAAAATTCTCTCCTCCCCCCCAATTAGTTTTGGGTCTCAGTCAACCCATTTTGTTTCTATTCATTTTGTTACATGTTGATGTTCTTTATACCTTTTCTAATATATCATAAATATAATACAAAAGATAAACAATGTTAAAACAATGTCATTTCAAAACAAAAGATCGAAATGTTTCAACATTGTCAAAACTCACCCCCCATCCCAGTTTTCTTCCAAAATGAAATTCTGGTGAAATCAACCCCATTCTGCAAAGCATAATGATTTTGACAGACCCGCACAATGCATTGGAATATGGGGTTCTGGCGAAATTTTTCCAACTAGTGCTAATTTGAAACCACCTTTTCCTTCTGGATCACACAGGCCTAGCCAGAGGCAATATTGCTAAAAAAAATAGGCGACTGTAAGATATTACTAGCGGGACACAGAGTTTACATTTAATTTCCTCTTGTCGCAGTGTGTGTGCCTGCATATTCTTAGCTATGAAAAGTGCAGTCAGATCCTTATCTATCTCATTCAATTGCAGTTGGGCCATAGCTTTAGCGAGGGGTTTTGGAAACTGTGTCCTGCTGCTGTCTTAATCAACCATGTCCTCTCCCATATATAAGATATACTAAGTGGATGGCATTTTTAATTTTCCATCATCACCACCCAGTCACTGGCATATGATAACTGTGTGTGTTTGGGTTTGCGCACTTGGTCTTAGTTGCAAATAGCCGAGTTAGATCATTACCTGTCGTGGTTAATTGTTTATCTGCGAGTAGTCAGCAAGCTTAAAAATCACTTTCTGCAATGATTCATGTGTGTAAACACTCCCCTACTTGAATGGTCGTGGAAAGCAGCCCTAAAAGTGGAAAAGGCATGGTCAAAACAAGCTCATTTTAAAGTTTGAGCCAATATTCCTGGGAAATACTTTGTGGTGCTCTTCCAGCTTACCAGAGAACCACAGTTCTCACCTGCATCAAAAGCTACAATGAACCCAATTGGTGCAATTTCGAACCTTAAGTTCTCTTTGTCAGTCAAGGGTAGGTTGTGGCTGCCTGTGTCATACTGATTAAGGGAAGTCTGGGAACATGGAATAGCCATGGTGGGTCAGACCACTGAACAATCCAGTACCCTGCCTCTGACAATGGCCAAATACATTGCTCAAGAGCAGTTCATTCCATATTCGAATTTGAGCTGTCTTAATCGGACCCATAGGTCACATGGTATGTGTCTTTGCCCTAAATGAATGTGTGCAACTGAGTGAATCGGGGTTTAGTGTGGTCACTCATGCTTGCAAATCCAAAATGCACTCTTCGTGTCCGTTCTGCACTGCTTGCGTAGGATCTGACATTGCTATGATCATTCCCGCCAATTAACTCATTTACTGGCATATTTGCAGTAGACGAACATAAAAGGGGCATGAAGCGAATTTGTTTAAAAGTGCTGCCATCCATTTGGTACTTTTTCCTTTTGCCATAGTCACCTTGCTGTAAGAAACCCAAAGGTGTGTGGACTAGGACTTTTCAGACTCTCCACAGTTAAAATATAAACTTTTATCCAAGCTCAATTCACAGTGTCTGATTAATCATAAATTCAAACATTCCAAGGCCAGAAGAGACCACCATGATCATCTTGTCTAAAATCCAGCATAACGCAGGCCCTAGAACTTCCCCAAAAGAATCTTTTAAAAAAAAAAAAAAGCATCCAGTCTTGATTTTAAAATTGTCAGTAATGGAGAATCCACCATGAATCTTGGTAGGTTATTCTGGTGGTGAATTACTCTCACTGTTTAAAATGTACACCTTATTCCAGCTTGATTTTGTCTAATTTCAGCTTCAAGCCATTGGATTGTGTTATACCTTTATCTGCTAGACCAGGGGTCAGCAACCTTTCAGAAGTGCTGTGCCGAGTCTTCATTTATTCACTCTAATTTAAGGTTTCACGTGCCAGTAATACAGTTTAATATTTTTAGAAGGTCTCTTTCCATAAGTCTATAATATATAACTAAACTATGGTTGTATGTAAAGTAAATAAGGTTTTTTAAATGTTTAAGAAGCTTCATTTTAAATTAAATTAAAATGCAGAGGCCCCCGGACCTGTGGCCAGGACCCGGGCAGTGTGAGTTGCCACTGAAAATCAACTCGTGTGCCGCCTTCGGCACACGTTGCCATAGGTTACCTACCTCTGTGCTAGACTGAAGAGCCCATTATCAAATATTTGTTCCCCGTGTAAGTACTTATAAAACTGTGATCAAATGACCCCTTAACCTTCTCTTTGTTAAGCTAAATTAATTGAGCTTCCTGAAATTCTTTAAAGTGGTAAGGTCTGTAGTTTGCTCAGGCTTTCAGTCTATGCAGGGCCGTGGCCAAAGTATATAGTGTAGGCTAGTCAGAAAACCTAGCTGTTGCCTTAGTATAGGATAACATCGTCCAGTATTAAACTCTCTAACCAGCTTGGCAGTGAAATTCACCCCATGTAGGTGTGCTGTAGCCCATTGGCTGTGTAAGTGTCTGCACAGGGAGTGTGCTGGCAGGGGTGGATTCCACCCTTTCTAAGGATGTCTCCTCATTCTGTGCCAGAGCGATCCTGCCTTGCAACAGTTACGGGGATTTGAAAACCTGTTGATAGAAAAGGGGGGAAGGTGAATGGAAGAAAGACCAATGTGGTCCAGTGGATGGCGCCCACAGCTGGCGCTTTCCGGAAACCCCTTACGGGGGTTCTACTGTTCCCTGCCTCTGCACACTCACTTACGCACTGTGGTGACCAGTTTTAAAAGAGCCACCACCTCAAGCCTGATCTTTTCCAGCAGGCAACTGAGTGCTTTCTCATGCAATTTTCCCAGGGAAAGCCCAAGTGAGCCATGGGTGCACCATGCCACCGAAAATCCTGCCCGACATGTATCGGTTTGGGCGCCCAAAAACGGGAAGCCAAAGCCAGTGGCCACCTTTGAAAACCTGGGCCTGGCCTCAAACCACTCTGTGCCTCAATGTCCCCATTTGCCAGATGGCAATGATAGCA